>NC_087319.1:1623560-1926590 GCF_037043105.1 Vanessa tameamea | reverse complement strand
GGTAGAGCATCGCATACGTGTCATGAATATACCACTGTGATGTATGTAAACAAATTTACCAACTTTTGATTAGATCAAGAGGAGTAAACGCGACCGAAATAAAAGAATGCTTTGACTTTGAGAAACGACACAATGCTAGTCACATTTTTGTCAGATCGAACTTTAGTAGTTCCGCTCTTCTGATTTAGTGGAGTTTTATTCCGAAGAGATTCGAACAGAAGTTATTCACTTATTTCCATTCGGAAAGTTAAAAAAAGAATTTGAGTCTCTTTCGAAAGTTTTAGTTTTGTATTATATATAAATATATGTAAAGGAGTTCATTCGTTTGAGTCGAGTTGAGTCTGTGGTCGTTAAAACAAACTTATATTACAGAGAGGTCAGTCTTGTTTGGTTTTCAATAGATATACCTAAAAACTTCTAATCTGATCCACGTAACACTTGCATTTCTTAGTTTATAGTTTCGGGATCAACAAAATAAACAGTATGGTAATGTGTTGTAGCATATTGATAAAATAATAGTATGTATATATTTGTAAAGATCCCTAATACAGTAATTATAATAACGCAGTCGAAAATACAATTGCTGTATTAGAGACTTACGAAGTAAACTTTGCCAAATCTATAACAGATACACAAACATTTTAATATGAGAACGTCTATAGTTTTAATTATCTATTAAGAAATCAACATGTATATATCTTTTATAAATAACACTGATCACTTGTTTGTGTAAAGAAAACGGCTTTAGTTCAATCTAATTGTCACAAAAAATAATATACTAATTTTAAACGTTTTATATAAATTAATATCGTCTTTTACACTTTGCAATTAGAACCGACTTCAGCACAAGATTGTTCTTGAAAGAAAAACAAAACTCAATACAGCCCGGTGTAAAAATTTCACTTAACTATTCAGTTCCAAGCGTAATATTTAACGCGAATAATATAAAAGAGTTACCATAAACAATAACGACAAACTTCAGAAACGACACGTTTTTTTGCATGCAATAAACAAATTCGTAATAAAATGCTAATGAAGAAAACTTAAATAAAAAAAACTCGACAATGTAATGTTCCACTAAAAATAAAACGAGAAACACGCGAAATAAACCAACATACATTATGGATGCAACCTAAATAAAAAAGTGTATAAAAAGTTTATATGTCAGTAGCTCGGTGTATACTTAGTTAGAATGTGAAAACGCGGTTACATTTCAGATTTGGTACATTAAACTTTATACGAATGTAGCTAAATTGGACCGTTGGTTAGTTTGTTCTTGCTAAGTTTCTTTTTTTTTCTGTCCAGGCTTCGAGGACCGAGGGAAATGGCCGTGGACTAGGTAATTGTGTTAAAACTTTCATCAGGAAGTGTGAAAATTTTCTGAAAGCGGCGAGGCCAACCGCCGCACCTACAAGTTTAATTTGTTTCAAAATTGCTTGAAAACTACTAAAGAAACCTAAACAGGGTATCACGAGGCTTTGAATTTTTATAATCGTAGCTGCTACGTCTCACGTAATTAATTGAAATGGACACGGTTAATGGCTACACCATTCCTCATTTATAAACATCGTGTAACTTTTTTAATCTATGCCAACAGAGTTCCCGAGCATATCGAACTCAATTAAAAATTTATTCCATAATTTAGTACACCATACACATTTCATTCAACGTGAACGTATCGTATGATACAGCTGCATATAAATGTGATCTACGTGACTCCGAAACAGCGCAAGACGGCATGGCGCCTGATTTTAAATATACAAGTCGAGTCAAAATAATATCTAATGCTCTATATGATTTATAAACAAAATGATTTATGTAACAGCTAAATATTCATTGTTGGTTTATCCACGTTACATTTTAAATACTCGCAACGAGTGGTAAATTATTAAAATATTATGTAACACGTTTCGAAATTTTGATAACTTAAAATGTAAAATCATATATGCAAATGAGAGAATATGTCAAAAAATATTATTAACAAATAGCGTCATGTTATTTATTGGTAAAATCCAATCTGTACGAGACGGTCGCCGCTTGGACAGTTTAAAGCCTTACTAATAATACTTACGTATGAATTATTAATGAAGCATTAAATACGGCGGCCTATTACAACGCATTATGAAAACGAGCAGAGAACACCCATTAGCACGGAATATTTACGAAGACTAGATCAGTTGGTTTGATGCTGAGGAATACGAATGTTATCCAAGCAACGCTCGTTGCAATCAGACACGTAAACATTGTCCATGCGACCTGCAAACAAATTTAGACTATAAAGCAATTAGTATTAAATTCGATTCCATGTTTGTGATTCTCAATGCAATATTAATGCCTCGTTGATACGTTTATAAGACTGGGTGATTCGAGTTCCTGGGTTCAAATACTGCATCGGGCCGGTGAAATGTTATTAGATTATCCGTAACACACGTATGATTCTTCTTAACAAAGGCCATTGGGCCGCTGTGGAATTATTTACAAGCGTACTTTTAATTGCATGAAGCAATGTTTTAGTATGAGTACATTCTCTGGGCAATAAAAACTTCACTCGAATAAACATCAGCAACGGCAACAGTCAAAAGTGACCGGACGGAGATCAGACGCAGGATCAATCGCTGAAGGTACTGTTTAAGGAAGTTTACCATTGCTAAACATGCAATCCCGAATTGCACCTCAAAACTTCGTAAATTGATTAATTTTATTGCTCAGATCAGATCCAAATCCGGAGCCTCGGAATATGCAGCAGTTTGTACTAGTCATTGAAAAACCGTGCCAGTAACTGACATCAGAATAGTAATATTAAAATAAATATTATGTATGTCATTAAAGAGACTAATGAGAAGAAAAATCAAATTTTTATGTACCGGGTAGATACCAGCCAATCATCAGACATTCTACCGCTAAATAGCAATAATTAGTATTAGATAATAAGCGGACAAAAGGGCCACTTGATGGTATGTGTTACAGTGACACACAAGGCATAAAACATGTTGGTTCCCAAAGTTGGTGGCGCATTGGCGATGTAAGTAGTGGTGCGTTGGTGACCACACATCAAGCAAACATTTGCGCGTCTGTCAACAAGATTCTTTTTTCAAATTTAACTTTGAAATTCCCCCAACGGCTTTCGTGTTTGTTCTTGAACTTCAACCACGTCCGACAGAACAATAAACGGAAGTGCCTATTATCAAAATATATGGAAATCACACGCTACCTTCAGGCAACCCTTAAATGAACAGTTTTTTGCTTCTCTTGCCACTGAGCTAATCATTTGCATCCCATTACTGCCACGTTTTAGTGGATAACATGTCGAATTTCAATCGATTCCACCGCCGCCTCAAGGCACTGGGTTGAATATGAATTAATTTCACACGACATCATTTCAATGGGCTGTGAAAGGCATATATTTTCATTTATAATAACCTTATCCTAACGACTGTCTGGCGTAATGGTTTACGTAATAGGTTTCTATGTTAGCTTATTCGATTTTCGTTCGTATGTCATTATTTAAATGTTGATTAGATTTGTATTTGTAAGATGTACTTTGAATATTCAACTCGAACGTTTAAAATGTCAATGAAATATTATATGAAGCTTATCATAAATGTAAAGATAGATGTTAGTTATTTAAAACATATATATTTTCCATGGATTTAACGTATTTTTTCGAGTGAAAACGTGAAAAAATTATAACACACAGACAGGGCGTTATTTTTTTTTCTTTTTCAGAATTGGCTTGTACAAATATGTATTTTTTAAAGGAATTCATACGACCTAATAAGCTTGGTGAACAGTAGTCATCTTCACTCCAATACACTAGTATTGTCAGAATTATAAAGCATAACGTTAATATCTATGTATTTGCTGAAATTCCGTCACCTTTATCTAACATTTTGTATTAAAGCAGCGCGGTGGACTGATCTCCAAGTCATTTTCTCGTTAGGAAATCAGTGGAAAATTTACATGCTACTTTACTTTAGATTAATTTAAGAAATCAAATTAAAAAGCAAATAAATGTATTAAATAAGTTGTATTGTTCGTGTTGGATACAATAATAAATTTAATCTTATAGCAATTTATTTTTAAATAAGCATTTATATTGACAATTTGTAAAGCGGAGACAATTGTTAAGTCATCTGAAACATCCCGACGAATTAATCTTCGCGCATAGACTCTATCACACAATACATAGAGCATATTTTCGAATGTTAATCTGTTATTAATTTTGATGCAATGCGATAATGAAGTTATTGGAAGTGGTAATAAGATTAACGAGATGTTGTGCGCGTAAATCACGATGCATTACGCGTCCGATGACAGTTCGGACGCCCGTATCGTATTACAGTGGATTAATTGCAGCTCAGTTTACGACAAGGACGCCGCTGCGTAAGCGCATACCACGATAACAACGAATAACTACGAATACCTTAAAAAAGTAAAGTTAAAATTATTGATTTAAAAAATAAAATCGTTTCACTAAAAACGTTACACACAAAAACGTTGCACTAAAACTTGAAGTTATACACACATCGCATCCAACTTCATTAATAATCAACTTGATGCATTGCAAATGATTTCAAATTCATGGATAACGTCCGCCGTATTTCCTGGGATTAAAATACTTATAAATGAAAGTTATGGCAATACCACCCAGGCCTAAGTTTACGAGTGGACTTTATTGCGTTAACATAAATGAAGGTTAACCTTTTTACAATTTATGTGTTGCACGTTTTACGCTTGCGATCGGATTTAATTTGGCTAAAACATCCACCCGTAATGATTACCTGCAGCTGGAGATAAGGTACTTGAATTACTGCCTTAGCCCTGCTTTGAGTAAATGGTATGCGTCATTATCTGGAAGTGTAACGAGCGAGTTCAGATCGCTACAAATCATCGCTCGGTCGCGCCCTGTCGCTCACTGCCAAAATTAATTTTCCGTTAAATCGCTGAAGCGATCTATCTTTACTGAGAAAAATAAAAATTACCCGACGGCACCAATAATATTTTTAAGAGAACATTTAATCTATACCTTTTTATATTCGAGTTGATGTATCTTTAACTTGGCTGGATATAAACATCATTGTTTAACTATCGTCTGACAATCCTTCATCGATATGATACGATTTCTAGTTTTTGACGAACGAACTTAAAAGCATGTCCGAAGTAAAATCTATTTGTTGCTACATACATGACATACATCAAAAATGTTACACACGTCCATTACTTCAATAATAATTATTGACAATTATCTGACAACTTGGGGTAGGTACCACCCTCTCATCAGATATTCTACCGTTACACAGCAATACTCATTTTTGTGTTCCGGTTTGAAGGGTGAGTGAGCCAGTATAACTACAGGCACAGGGGACGCATTGGCAATATAAGGAATATTTTTTGCGCCATTTGCCCGTCCGCGAACCTATACCATAAAAAAGAACAACAGACTACAGATACGATCCTGTTACTTTTATTACATATGTAGAAATATACGAACTACATACATATATATATCGCTTCGTAAAATATGTGATGCACAAACAAATTATTAACTGTCCATAAATGGATCCCAGTCCAGGATGTGGTTATAACCTTAAGAGAGTCGAGTCGAGCACTTTTTGCCGAGTGCCGTTTCATTAATAACACCGGTCAAAGTTATTCTGAATACGTAAATGGCTTAACTAGTTTTTATTGAACCGGCTCCTGTTGTTCCACTCGCCTTGAGAGTGCTATTTGTTGCGAAAATTCAACACAAAAAAGTTTAGACACAATTTGAATGAACTAATCGTTTGCTTCACACATACTATGTATGTTTGTTTAAGTCGATTACATGAATACATATAACCTCGTACTGAATTAACAGTTAGTTACGTGTACTATTGAAGGATAACTTTATTGTAACTTTTGATACAATATATAATATAAGGAGCTGCAATAATAACATTTAAATATAAAAAATAATTACGGGTACAAGTCCAGGCTGGTATCATTGAGGTTCGATACCATGGTCGGTGGTGAAGGAAAACATCGAAAAAAAACCTGACCGTATCTTTACTAAAATTCTGCCAACTCGTATTGGAGTAGCGTGGTGGAATTAGCTGCAAACCTTCTCAACGTGAGGGGAGGCCTTAGCCCAGCAGTGTGTCATTTACAGGCCATTAATTTACTTTATCATTATGGTATTTGAGCTTCAAAGTCGTAATTGCGATTCAAAAGAAAAATACTGTTCAAAATTTTTAAAAGATATCAATCAATTTAACCATAAAAACTGTATTTAATATTCAACAACAAACCGTTCGACTTATTCGTAATAATAGAACTAGAGATTCGATCGATGTCAACAAACGAGGGATATCTACTTCACAATATATTTGGAACAATATAATGTTTATCCAGCAAAACAGTGACAAACGTTGTATAAACACGGCAAGTAAAGATAAACTTGTAACACTACCGTATCCGGAAAATCAATACATCCTTCCCACCTTGGTAAACGACTCTATTATGTAATACACATTATAATGCCGTAGATAATTTTACATTTAACATTAGCCTGTAAATTTCCCACTGCTGAGCTAAGGCCTCCTCTCCCTTTCAGGAGAAGGTTTGGAGCATATTCCACCACGCTGCACCAATGCGGGTTCGTGGAATACACGTTTGGCAGAATTTCGTTGAAATTAGACACATGCCGGTTTCCTCGCGATGTTTTCCTTCACCGCCGAGCACGAGAAGAATTATAAACACAAACTAAGCACATGAAAATTCAGTGGTGCTTGCCTGGGTTTGAACCCGAAATCATCGGTTAAGATGCACGCGCTAACCTAACCTAACCACTGGACAATCTCGGCTCTCGTACATTAATTAAATTTACCAACTTTAATTTTTACTAGTAATTTTACATTTACCAATTGATTAATATCAAACTTATGTTAAAAAAAAAAACATTAATCAACAAGGCACATTAATATAAATCTACGTCCGTCTGTACTAATATTGTAAATGTAAAAGTAACTCTGTATTTTTGTAAGCTAATTTTATTAATGTCTCAATAAATATATATTTTTTTAAATAATAACTAAGTAAAAAATAACTCATTTTTGTTATATTAATATTATTTATTGGTTTACTTTAATTAGACATTATTTCAATAGACATTTATTTCGATGTTTCTTTCACATCTGCCCGGCGTCTCGTGAGGATCACCATTTTTAGTTACAGTAACGCTTCTATACATAGTATAAAACAAAGTCGCTTCCCGCTGTCTGTACGCTTAAACCTTTAAAAGGTTACGCAATAGATTTCAATGCGGTTTTGATTAATAAATAGAAAGATTCAAGATGAAGGTTTGTAAAAATCGAGACTTTCCTAACCGGAAAAAAAAGAAGATTTTTTTCTTATCTAAAAGTTCTATATACATCCATATTGTCCCTCTGTGAAATCATGTCAGGTAGCTAGTAATAAACAATGTTTTATCATCACAACCATCTAACAAAATATTTTTTAAATAAAACTCATCTAAATATCATCACAATTCAATTCTTTCACCGCAATACAATATTTTAGAATACTTTCAGTTCTCGAGAGAACAAAATACGACAACTCGTACAATGTTAAAGTATAATACAAAAAGCTAGTTAAACCTTTGTCTCACGCGTCCGTCTTCTGTCTATTGTTATTCGTGTGCAATAAAAGTTGATACAGGCACCGGTTAAAGTACCACAAATATGGAAAACATCCTCGTCAGCTTTATAGCTTGGCCGCGGGTTAACGATTGACGCTATGGCATGGTTACAAAAACTATGCGATCGGCTATTCTTAGCGAGCTCACATCTATTATGTCTTAAGTACAATGAACGGGAATGGTAATGTCCGCAATTAATTACGAGTTGTCTGCGAGTCTATTCATGTTGGTACATATTTTTGACAGTCCCGTGATAATCTGTATTATATCAGGGTAAAGTATACTATACATCAGCATGTTCTAAGAGGCGTTTGAAAGGGAAGAAAACTATTATATAACACTCATTTATAAATTGTATTTGTATATAATGTATTATATAGTTTACGATACGTAGGAGTATTTATTTAATTTTACTGGAATTCAATACACAAAGCTCATGCTAAAGACGCACATTAACACGACCGTTAAAAATGTATGTATACTAATACGATTATTATAAAATAATATACAAATGGACAGATTATTACATACATCAACTAGTCGCCACTCGCGACTTCGCTCGCTTATTCGGGATTAGTCGTCAAATGTTAGGTATAAAAATGTATCCTATATCCTTCCTCGAATTCGATGCAGTGGTTTCGTCGTGAAAGAGCAACAGACATACAGACACACAGATTTGCTTTCGTATTTATAATATTAGTTACCGTCAAATTATTATGTATTATCATCATTACATAGTATAAAACCAAGTAACATACCGCTGTCTGTCCCTAGGTATGCTTAGATCTTTAAAATTACACAACGGATTTTGATGCGGTTTTTTTTAACAGATAGATTGATACAAGAGGAAGGTTTATACGTATAATACATGCACAATATAGTAGAGAAACACTAATATTTTTAGAGGATTGATGAAAGTGATGTCGTAAATAAAAACACATTTCGATCAATATGGCCCTTTACAGAATGTAATTTAAATTAATATTTTCGAAGATATTACAGATTTAAAACGCAAGGACATAGCGGTTTGTATTTTCTAATGACTGGAAACTGTGAACGTTGTAAGACATTCTGTAGTATATATTTATGTATATTTCTGTAGTATCAGCATTGCACCCGTGCGAAGTCGGGGCAGGTCGATAGTTTATTCGAATTTGGTTCTTCGATTTTTTTTTATAAACTCAAACATCAGGTTATAACGAGCTATGACAAACTGACTAATAAAAAAATATTAGTGTTTTTTTTATTAAACAAAAAATTATTATAAATTCATTAAAATTTAAGGCATTCGGAAAATTAATCCGTGTGATTACAAAAAGCGCTTCCAATGTTTCCGACGTCATAATATTAAATTGCTCATATTGATGAGAATAATTAATAAACGAAATCACACGAGTCCGCTTATTATTTTTTATGACACTTACTTTTTTTAAATATTTTATGTAAAGAATTATAATATTTTTCTACGAACAAAGAGTCTAAATATGAAATGAAATATGAACTTAAATGAAAACTAGTCGTATCGCACAACTCCTAATATAACCCGAGTGACATTCTGCTTCAGTCAACATGTAGTTTTTATAGTACGATGTATGTTTTTAATTGTGAATTAAATTCAATATAACTACTGTATACAGAATATGTTTTAAATGGAACAAAGATTCTTTATCAAGTCGAGTATACTACTATGTTTCGCATAAAACTTAATACTTAACTTAATAACAAACAGATTTTAAAAATGACGTGTCATTTACAACCCAAGCGGACTCATTTATATTTCTTAAATTTATAATATACTAGCTGTGCCCGCGACTTCTTGCGCGTTTGAATTTAATAAAAACGCGTGACTTTATTATTATTTTATATATAATTCAAAAATATAAGTAGCCTAAGTTATTCCTTATTACATCAGCTATCTGCCAGTGAAAGACCCGTCAAAATCGGTCCAGCCGTTCCAGAGATTAGCCGTTACAAACAGACATACAGACAGACAGACAAAAATTGTAAAAAAATATTATTTAGGTATATGTACCGTGTATACATACATATGCATTTAGTAAAACGCGGTTATTTTAACAATACAAACAGACAATACAATTTTATTATATGTATAGATGTATATATTTTTGTATACTTAATAAAAAAACGAATCTGTTTATAAGTCAATTTGTCTAAGCTATTAATCGTGACTTTATAAATATATTTATATTATAAGCTGACGAAAAAATATGTACTGCTAACAACCCATTATCACGCATACATATACATAGAAACGACATACTATAAGAGTATTCAATATAAAATACTTAACACATTAAACGAACTTTGTAGCGTATAATTTTAATATTTAATTTAAAATAAATATCTGACAGAAGCGATGACTTACAATATATACCCAATAGAACCATGTCCGATTCGAGATAATACAAAATGTCTATAAATATTAATAATCTACTCATACTGTTAGCATATCACTATGAACTATCATTGAGTACAGTTGTTTAGTTACAAGGTACCGTTGAAACTTCCTCTCTCAAGTATACAGGCCCCTATATGGACCAATAATTCCATAGCATAAAACGGTTACACAAATAAGTATTGATTATTTATAATAAAAAAGCTTTAATAAGTTCATATCCTTCATATAGCATACAAAAATATATTATAACGGACCGTTTAGAAATTCTATCAAGGAAATCACTATGGCACGCTATTTCATACAAGTTTTACGTGTAAGCGGAGTTATATTTACGTCGAGAGGGTATTATGTAACAATGTATGTTAACTAATTCATATTCATGTTTAATACAAGAATTCAATTCGGATAATTAAGCAAATTCAAACTTTGTGAGTTCGTTTATGTATGACACGGAACACGGAAAGAAATAATTGTATTTATTGAAACGGCACACTGAGGATAATTTAAGAAAATGTGTAAAGTAAATGGCTAAATTCCCATTGGATTCGTCTGGTGGAGAAATTGTAAAGCTAACTACCACGCTATTCTAATACATGTGAGTAAAAAACAATTGAAGCATAATACAGTTTGAACGAAATTGTTCGGCACGATATGAATTATAAAAACAAATGACTGCCATTGAATTTGAAACCGTCTGTTAACATTCACATGATCTAACCACTGAACTACTCGGTTCTTAGACAATAAATAAGACGTTAATTCAAATTACGTTATAAAGTACCGGTGATCTGGTATCACATCTAATTAAAACAAGGTAATCACGATCAAGAGGGTATAGTACCCGTAAATTATCAAGTATACAAGTATCCTGCGTGGATATCATCACGAGTATTGGATGAGCTTGATTTATGATCGGCAACAACATTAAATTACATCTAGATCGAACATCGCTATAAATTTCTGATCGCATTGTAAATCTGCCGTGTGTATCGACGGTCAAATCATGTAACCAAACTATATCATCCAATGACACAGCCCGCGGTCCGAGCAGTGTGAGCGCTTTGCAGCGCTTAAGCGAAAATCTATTACGTTTCATATTTTGATGTTCCATTCAGCGGTTTATAATTCATTGCCACAGTATACAATATCCATGAATAATAAACTTCATAATTAAAAAATCAGATCAATCAAACGTACTAAGGCATAAAGATACGTGCAATAGAGAAAATATTCCCTAATAACTAAACACCTTACGATTATGTTTAAATAAATGTATCAGAAATATATGTATTAGCCATTGTAAGGGTTTGTGGTCGGTTAGTATTTTAAATTTTCGTCCAAATAGGTAAGGCGTAAAGTATTTTGTAGCCCAAACTATAGCTAATAGTTCCTTTTCCATCGGGGCATAGTTAATTTCACTGTCATTGACAGTTAGCGAGGCATAACAAATAGGTTTGTCGGCACCTATAGGTCCTTGTGATAGCATAGCGCCTATTGCTACATTGGATGCGTCTGTTGTCAAATTAAATTCTTTGTCGAAGTCAGGGTATTGTAATATTGGGTCGTTAGTAAATACGGTCTTACACTTTTCGAAACAGTTAATATAGTCATTGTCTAGAGTAATTTTACAGCCTTTTTTCAAACATTTAGTCATCGGTTTAGTAATTTTCGCGAAGTCTGGGATAAATTTTCTGCAATATCCTATCAGTCCCAAGAATTGTTTAATTTCCTTACTAGTCTTATTAATGGGGTACTTTTGGATTGCACATATTTTGTCTGGGTTAGGTTTTATTCCATCTCTAGTGATTATATGACCGAGATATGCGGTTTCCAGCTTCAAAATTTAAATTTATCCATCTGGATTTTAAAATTGGATTCACGCAACCTGTTAAAGACTTTTTCTAAGTTAATCATATGCTCTTGTAGAGCGGTGCTGAATACTATTATATCGTCTAAGTAGACAAGGCAAATCTCGTTTTGCAAGCCTCTGAGGACATTATCCATGACTCTCTGGAAAGTAGAAGGAGAGTTCTTAAGTCCCATAGGCATTCGAAGAAATTCGAAGTGCCCATGCTCAACATTGAAGGCAGTCTTGGGTTTGTCGTCAGGGTTCATTTCAACTTGATAGAAACCGGATGCCAGGTCTAGCGTAGAAAATTATTGGCACCTTCCTAACTTGTCTAAGACGTCAGATATGTTTGGTATTGGGTATTTATCATCTATGGTTTTTTCGTTCAATTTTCGAAAATCTATTACTAGTCCCCATTTTTGTCTACCCGAAGCAGCTGTTTTTTTAGGTACCACCCAGATAGAACTCCAGGCGGAGTCAGATGGTCGTATTATTTTTTGTTCAAGCATTTTTGCAATTTGGTCCCTAACTTCTTGTCTATGAATAAATGGATACCGGTAACTTTTGGTATAAACAGGAATCTCGTCAGTAGTCTTAATATTGTGTTTGATTTTATTACATTCAGTAAGTGGTTCACCCTCTAAGTAAAACACGTCAGCAAATTTCGAACAAAGAGTCTGTAGATTAAGCTTTTCTTCACTATTTAAGTGATCAGTCCTAAGCCGGTTCAGTACGTCATTAGTGCGTGTAACTGGGGGTTCTGGAAAGGTGCAATCGATGTCATAACATTCTATCGATAAGGGTTGTTCAAAAGTCAGCGTGATATCATAGTCAGTGGGGTTCTGTATCTCTACAAAACCAGAATTATCCGTAACGGTCGTGATACACTCGTGAATAATACAGTTACATATTATTTGTTCAGACACGTATACGTCACCAGGTAGATAAGCCATAGGTACGTTAACTATTTTCTGAGAATGCGCGGGGATAGTTTCATGCAAATTGATGGTTCGACATTTGTATTTTAATAATGGAATGTTCGTATAATCTGTCATTAGAATATTATATTTAAGATCTATTACAATTTTCTAACAAATCTAGTCCTACTAGGCCGTCGAAATAGGTATGGAATTTAAAAATTAAGTACTTTACGTTCCTTTGTTCATTAAATTCTGCAAATTGTGGAATTGTGATAGAGTGTTCATGATACGAGGTAACTCGAGAGTTTGTTACCTCAAAGGGGTCGTAGTTAAGTGGAACATAAAATATTGCTTAATTACGTCAGAGCTTAAAAAAGATTGATTAGCCCCGGTGTCTACCAATAATTTAAGAAGGGTGTCCGCGATCTGTATATATCTCAACTTCTTTTTAGATTGCAGGTTCAACTCTATTTTTGTCCCGTATTTGAACGTCCTTTGTGAAAATCCTGCTCTCCTAAAGATGAGGGTTGCGGTTCAATTTCTGTAAGAGGGGGTTGTTCTATGTGTGATGAGCTGGATTCGTAAGTGTAGTCTAGAATATTTGTGTTATAATAATAGTCATTGTCATAGTCGTGGGATGAGTACTAGTACTCATTGGGGTCATAGTAATAATCTAAGTCAGGATTTTGGTCATTATAGTCATATGTCTCCTTATAATTAATTTCCCTAGATTTGAAGTAGTTAGAAGAGGGTGGATTGCCAAACTTTGTCCAATCATGTCCTCTAATCGCGGGTGGAAAAGGCTTAGCTACGTAATGGCTAACGCCACTCATAGGTTTAGGTCCCAGGTTTTGTTGAGACTGGGGTGGTCTACCTTGTATCCTAAAACTACGATTCTGCGGGTTATAATTGTGTGGTAGTGCGCGGAACATCTGCTACGTGCGAGACGGCATATTGTAAGATAAGCGCTGTTGGGGGTGACTTACCTGGTAAGCGGGCCGTTAAGGTACACCATTCTGGATGTTAGGTTTCCAAGGCTGAATTGGTGTTTGGAAGGGCAAAAGCTTCTGCCAGTTCGTATTTGGAAATGCTAACACATTGGGGTTATGCAAGATAAATGGCATAGACACAGGTACTTTATGTGAATTATTGGCATGCAAATTAAAGTTTTTTCTATCGCTATGACTGCTTCGACGCTGTAGGTACATGACATTGATTTCTTCCTGTACAAATTCCAGGACCTTTTCAATGGATTCAGGCCTTATACCGAATGTGTGAGCCAAGAGGTTCGTTCAAACCTCTAATAAAAGATTTTAGGGTGAGTTTCCGGTAAAGATCAAGTTTTGCTTTTATGGTAGTAGGTATATTGTCATGTAATGAAATATATGTAATTATAGTACTGAAAAGTGTCTGGCATTTGTCATAAAATTCCTGAGGAGTATCGCTTCCCTGAGAGAGTAACGAAAGGTCGTTATATAGGGCCGTCTCATCCCTTTGATCAGCAAAATTATTAATTAAGGCGTTCCTAATTCCTGCCCAAATATCAGGTCCAGTATCCTGGTTCATTTTTTAAATACCGTATCACTATTTGGTCACATATTTTGATAAATCGGGTAAGAATATTGGGGTTCCCGTCGAATTCGGGGCCCGGCGGAGCGCCTTATAAATAACATCAGGATCGACAGACATTTTAATTATTTCTAATTCACTATTCTCTAACTTTCTATTAAAATCTAAGCTAGTATTTCGCGAGATCTGCCTATGTGAGGCACATTTTTCACCGATTTTTCTTGGATGGAAAATTTTGGATGGGATAACACTAGATTATAAAGGAAGCAACGTTTAAGTAAAGTTTCAAAGTACTTACATTTGGTTTTCTTTAGTACTGATTTTCGAATACGTCCCTGGCCACAAACACTCGTAGATTCAAGATGCCCAGTTGTGGGACTAGATAGTCTCTTGGATAGCTCGCGACGCGTAGCGGTATCAATGTGAGATCACCATTATCGCGGAACAATTACGCACTGAGCACCCTACCGACTGCGCCAATTACGTCGTTCCGAACCCGAAAGTACTTTAAAAGTGAATTTATTTTAATTCACAAACTTATTTTACAAATATTAATACTAATTTAATTAGACTACTTCATGTGTTGAGGTTGTAACACAGAATGCCCCCAGAACCAATTATTATAAAATAATATTAATACTTTTCTTAATTCTAAGAGACACAGAAATTATAAAGAAAGATCGGTGTGGTCCGTTGTTGGGCGGCGTGACGTTGCGCAAGGGTTGCTGGTACCGGGCCGTCGTCGGTGGTCGCGGCGAACGTCCTAATGTACCTCCATAAGGTGGTCACATACATAACAAGCTTGTCCTACTGGTTCTGGTGGCGTCCTTTGTTAAAGCCCGTCTGGGTAGGTACCACCCACTCATCAGATTTTCTACCACCAAACAACTGTACTAAGTATTGTTCTGTTCCAATTTGAAGGGTGAGTGAACCAGTGTAACTACAGGCACAAGGCACATAACATCTTAGTTCCCAAGATTGGTAGCGCATTGGCGATGTAAGGAATGGTTAATATTTCTATCAGCGCCACTTTCTATGGGCGGTGGTGACCACTAACCATAAAAAAAAGAAAATGTTATGATATCAATAAAAGTACTCATGAATAATGTAGCTTTCTACTAATGAAAATATTTTAGAATCGGATTTATTTAATCGGCTTAGTTCCGGGTATATTATATAGAAATATACGAACAAAAAATTATACCTCTTTATAATATCAGTATATATTTATATCATCTTGTGATTGCCATTGAAAGGAACGTGCATGTATCGGATGATAGTCTTAACCATCTAGGTGCCCCGGGCTGGCCATTCATTCGGCGCCCTTTAATATTCGACCAGGGTTCGACTATGGGATGGTTCAGGGCATTCTTTGACCTTTTCGGGGCCCTGGTAGAAATCCTAAGCGACCAGAAATTTGGAGCCCTGGGCCATCGCCCCGTCGACCCAAATAACTACCTCACTTATCTACACACGTATAAACTGTTAATCTTTACGGTATTTTAATATTTACATTAATTTTAATAAAATGTATTAAATACGACAATTTATTCGTAACATTGACCTTTATACCCGTATAATACGTAACAGAGCATTAGTAAAGTGTTAACAAAAATATCTGAATAATAATAGTAATAATTTACTGATACCGTTTCTAGTCATGCATTAATATGGGTAGTCTCCTCTTCGTGTCATCTTCGCACGATGAGACTATAATTGAACACATTTGATTGATAATACACAGAAGAATATCCTCATGACTTGAATTATGACTCATAACGTAACAGTGGGTTCACACAGGTCGATTTTAATTGACCAACATGCGATGCTCAAATCAGAACTGAAATTGAATCAACAAAAATTAAAATTATTTTATATAAGTTCACATTTAAACGAAATTCTGCTCTGACGATCAACTAAAAACGTCTCGTATGAACAACTTATCGGACGTGTCATGTTAGTTTACTAGTTCGTATGCTGTCATTCGACATGAACACTTATTATTTTATAAATAACAATTATCCGGGTAAAACATACAACTATTTTTATTGATTAGTAAATAACGGAACTCAAATATTTAAGAACGCTTCCAATGAAAAAGAACATCGATATTAATCACCCTTATTATCTCAAGAGAATTGGGCACATAAAAAAGTGATTTTGATCGATAAATAGAGCACGTAGTTATGCCGGTTTGGTGGTTAGGACGCGTTCGATGGCGCATTCCATAGTAGATATAGTATGGCTACAAATCGGTGACCGTTAAAAATAAATTATAAATAACGAGCTGGCAATAAACGAGCTGTTCGCGGGTCGTCGATGCACGCAGATAAATCACGCCGAACTTCGCCTTTGTTATAGTGTGTGTATTACGAATGGAAAAACTGATGACTAGTAAACAGCAATTGTTAGTTCATATTTCAAACTTTACCTGTGAAACGAACGGTACAATTTATTAAACCGAAATTTCATAAAAAAGTACAATGTTTTTTTAACATAACTAATCGCGTATTTCACGCAATTAACACGTTTAATACTTCGCACTGATGGCGTCAAAACGTTAATCAAAAACAAAGAAATCGAAATTCGTCGAGCAAACTTCCCGAGACGTTTGCATATCCACAAAAACATAGTATTGCAAACAGGATAAGTAAATCACGGAGTCAAACGAGAACGCAAAAGGTGTTAACAACGGTGTCGAGTGGCTTTCGACACCCACCAATTATCGCTCGGCTGATATCTACATTTTAACTTAAAATGAGTAAACGGTAACTTCCGATCGAATGTTTACGGTCACAATAATAACGACGTTTATAAAACGGCGTCGTATTCGAATTTTGAAATGCTATAGTTAACAAGCGGTAAATTAATTACGTTTTTAAGAACAACATTCAAATAAAGCAATAGTGCGTGTACTTTTATACGTTTTTTTTTAATTGTTACATTTGTAGCTCCACGGACATGTTGTGTCTTATCGTTAATTTGTAACTTTTTATATTATGCCTTCATGTTTTTATTACCAATTTAAGTTTGCGTTATTTTTATTTATTTTTTTCGAAATATGTTTTTCACGTGCAGTACATTTATTCTCACATATATATAGAAACATAAACAAAGACAAGTAACGTAAGTTCAGTGACCTTTTTTTCGCTGATTGTCAATTGTATTTTTTTTTTGTTGGATACCCCTGACGAAGAAGTCTTATCAAATAAAAATACGAATATGAGTAAGACAAAAAAACAAAACATAAAAAATAATAACTTCAACAACGATTATGGTCGAATTTCGTTCGTGGACGAACACTAGTAAGTATAAACGTACACGGTCACAAGTATAGTACCTTCATACATACATACATACATATAGAATTCACGACACGAGCGTTTAATGCCTAAACGAAGCAATATACGTATGCATTATTTGATCGACACAGCAAATGACGTTCAGTTGTGACACGATTTAAACAATACGAAACATTCATGAGCTAATCAAGCTCTTCTAATGACGTCGCTTTGTCCGAACTATATTTAAACGAACAAAACAGAGTATTATGTAGAATACAGTATCACCAATAAAATTCAATTATAAGTTATGAAAACTGAACCGGAATCCACAGTAAAATTTAAAATAATACGGTTCACTTGCAGCTGGCGATAATGGTCGCCAGAAATTTCGAGGCTGAATTTCCTCTCGAATTAAGCCTTAAGGCGAAGGACCTACGACGCATTACGATAAAAACGCTTTTAAGGGAAATTGCTTTTTACATTTCCATAGATAGTCAATTTTTAGTCGCCCCCTCAAAACGGTGGGCGTTGCTTGCATACCAGTTCAAAAAACTGGGTCGTAATCCGCACGTTATAAGATGCATTTATTTATTAAGCATCATTTGAAATGTAACGAACATCATAACATAACAATTTGGTAGAGAGTTACATGCTATATTAATATAGGAAAAGAAACTTGCATACTTAATAATTATGAATAAAAACTGTTTGACGTTTACAAGAAATATATTTCCAGTTTTTTTTTATATTTCATTTGGGTTGGATTGGAACGAGCTAAGTGGTCACCACTGCCCATAGACACTGGTACTGTAAGAAATATTAATCCTCATATCACTAATGTGCCAACAACCTTGGGAACTAAGATGCTATGTGCCTTGGAAGTATAGAATATATTATGAAACACAACAATACTTAAAGTATTGTTGCTTTGCAGTAGAACATATTTATGATGGCTACCCTGACGGGCTCACACAAAGTCCTACTTGACCAAACTGATCTGTTTTTATTAAAAACATATTATACTATTAAAAACGAATTATTTAATTACATCGTTTCACTCAAATATATTTAACGAACAATTAACACGCATAAAAAATTACATATTGATAAATTTTCTTTAGATATAAACATGAGATAAACCAATTCAATCTGAATATACTTGTCGTGTAATATAGAGAGCGACCAACCTCCGCAATGAACGAACGTTTTGCATACTCGAAGCAACAAGCAATTTTCAACATTTCATCTTAGTAGCAGGTGCCAACATAGACTAAGACAGACCCAATCATCGAGTTAGCCTCATCGGAAACTTGATACCTTAATGGTTGGTTTCGCGCTTACTGCGAACGTAAAAAATGACTGAGATGTTTAATTATTTCGCCACGCGAGTAAATAGCATGGAAGAAACCGGTCCTGAGAGCACAGAACAAAGGCAACACAAATAATCTATTTACATAAAATAATAATACATTATACTATTTTATTTTATACTAAAGAAAAAATTACGAAACATAATATTATTCATCAAAAATAAACGATTCATTATTTGTCAATGTTATAGTAATGCCATTTCAAAAGAAGTTATCTATACGAACTGGTCTATGCTCTGTTTAGGCCGTTAAGGTTGATTTAGATAATAGTACCATTCGTGATAATAGGTTAGCGTAGTTGCAGTTGACAAGGCGCAAAATATACCCGCTGCTAGATGTGTTTTGATCATGAAGCGACGAGATGGCCTAGTGGTCAGAAAACATTTACATCAAGCGAAGATTACGGGTTCATAGCCGGTTACTAAGCGAAGAAATCGTGAGAAAACTTATACGTGTCGGACGAAAATCTGCCAGATGTTTAACCAAGGCAGAGAAGTGGAGTTAACCTCGTGTCCTTTTCAAGAGGAGTTAACATTATCCCGGTCGTAGGAAATTTACAGCTTGCAACTTGACCATCATAAATATCTTCAGTGTTAACCTATTTTCATTCATAACTTTCAAGTGTATTTAACGGAACAAGAAACACTTTTTGATTGTTTGCAATAATCCTTACGGTTTGTATGTACAGTATTATAACCGGTTGTATATCGAGTGATATATTTACTCATCATTTTGTCTCTTTCTATCATTAGTAATTTGCTATCTTAGAGAAGGAGACAAAACATTACAAACACTAAAGGAGGTTTAACCTTTAGCCTTTCTGTTTTGTTCTTTATGTTCGTCAATTTCCTTTAATTTATGTTCTATGTCATCAGAGAAAAAAAATATAGTATGGCATTTAGCATCATAGCTGTATTCGTGTGGATTTAATCATAAATTCTACTTAAGATAACCAGTTTAATTAAAATATCACGTATAACTATTTCTCAGAGTCACACCTTATTTTAATAAACCTCAATTCATCATCTTTATTTAAATATCTTCACCTTTAACATTCATTACGAATATTTATTAGATTTACGACGCCTTCATTAATAATAACCTATTTCCTTATACATCTCGTTCGATTTTACAACTTCGGTCCTTTATTCCCATTGGAACCAATTTAGCGAAAGCCAACTTCCAATATTGGCAAAAGAAGTTTTGAAGGGTAAATTACGATCATTTAATACTTATGCAAACATGGCCATCGCGGTCTATGTAATCGGATTAATTAGTAGCAAATTCCTACCTAAGCCCAAGAGGAACTTCCGATGGTAGTAAATAATTGGAGCAACAGGTGAGAAATAAATCACATACAAACGAGGTTGTGATTAAGAAGCTCGTATATCAAACGCTGAAGGGCGTACCACACGTGAATAAGTAATATTTCTATTAAATTGACTCCTAAGCGTTACACGAAGGCACAGAACTAAAGAGGCAAATAATATTGACGATCATGTGGGGTATAGTTCGCGTGATCGTCTGCATAAATCGTTCCTATTTTGAAGTGTATAATAAATCAGAATGCATTTAACGAAACTTTCCCTTTATTGTTTATATTATAAAGTTAATTTATTTTTGGAATATTTATAGTTCTTTGAATTGGATATATTCCACCAATCCATATTGAACCAACACGATCGAATAAGTTTCAAATTTTCAACTCAATCGTTATCCAGCAATGGGTCTTTTACTAGTTGTTCTGAACTTATAAAAAATATTACAATACAATTAAAATTATATTTTATATATAAGACCATATTTTATTCAGATCATTAATGCTATTTTAGCAATATAAACGATTCGGAAGAGAAAAGGCAAATCATCTTAAAAGAATCAACATAATTTCCATTCTCAACAGCGGGGAGGCCAGCGCTCCTCTGACACGCCAATTAAACAGCAATTGGTTGCCAGTTACAAATAAATTTATTTCACGCCTTTGCTTTTATCTTGTATCGCCTGAATTGTTCTTTCTTTAACAATCGCGAGGCGACGTACGTTTGCACTCCAGACGAGTGAGTTGCGAACGTGAGGTATTCTAAGAACTTAAAACGGTTCTAACTTTTTGTTAAACAAATATTTTATATTTACATATTGTGTTTACTTGTGAGGTTCGAAAACATTATTTATTATCTATTTCCTACATTCAATACACTGAATTAAATATGCTGAGTTTAAATGCCTAATTAGTAGTTTTAATTTATAGAATGTACGATATTTAATATACTTTTAATTATTATTTTTTTATAATATTGATATGCTCTATAGATTTCAACACGGAAGTAAGTTGAAACATAAGATTATATAGATCTAAGCCGTATGTACATTATTATTTTTTTTATTTTTAAATAAATCAGCAAATAAATGACGAATTAGATAAAAAACAAGAATATGTACGGCACGAATAAGACGCGAGTGAAAATAAATTTACATAGTAATTCGCAAATAGGCTAAGCCCTTAAAATAGATTTCAAAGGGTATCGTTAACACGTCGCGGCGCGGGTCTCGATCAAGAACAAAATAAATCGAGATGTAATGTATTTCGAAATACCTGTGCGCCCATTGATCCGTTCACAGCCCACACTGCATATTTAAGGGCACGGATATCTGCGTAGATCTCGCAAAAAGTCCGCTCCGTGC
This sequence comes from Vanessa tameamea, assembly GCF_037043105.1. NCBI lineage: Eukaryota > Metazoa > Arthropoda > Insecta > Lepidoptera > Nymphalidae > Vanessa > Vanessa tameamea. The sequence goes on along the minus strand of NC_087319.1, from coordinate 1,904,822 downwards.
ACACGCTTCGCCCATATAATGATTGCCCGCCATATCGAAACGAGGAATCCCTTGTAAAAATCACCGACTCATAATAGGTACCTGCGTATTTTCGGCGAGATTTCTGATTCGTTTCTTATCATCTCATTTCAATCTTTCGCTTGTTATGATGCTTACTTTGGGAGGTACTCGGCGAATTGATTGAGTCGCTTGATGTTTCGCTAAGATTCCTTTTTTAGATTTCACTTTTAGCGCGTATATTTAACGATGTTTTTTTTTTTTTTAAGGACTGACAGAGCACGCTTTATCCTAACTCGTATTATAAATGCGAAAGTCAGTCTGCGTGTTACACTTTCGCGTCTTAACTAGCATGCACGTGTGTCACAGTTACAGAAAAGGACATCGAGTACATTAAACCATTACCTCCCGCCCCTCCTCAAGCCAATCATACAACGAGCGAAGCGAGTCAGGAAACCAGTCTCATATAAGAATTAATTATGTAATTGAATATGCGTGGCTGATAACAGTTTGTTATCTATAGAAAGTATTATTTACTTACCCCCTTTCAATAATAAAGCAGTATCGCAATCTAATAGTTAATAACCCAACATCGGAAACCTGATTTAGCTGCGCCACTTGTAATTGAAAACCGTTGGGTATTTATTTGAATGGTAGTTAGCTTATCTAGCTATTTATACTTCAACCTACACAAATCGGAAGACGCGGGAATACTCTATGAGAAACACACATTTATACAACATGCCGTCGATAAAACAAAATAAATATAAAATGAACACCTGAAAAACATATGAAAAAACGCCAATACAAGTTATATTTTAAAATAACAATACAAGTTATAAATTAATTATTTTATTGATCGTTTTATTTGAAATAAATACGCGTATTCATTGCAAATAAATTTTCGTATGTTTTCACTCTTAAATAATAATAATAGTAACGCAAGGTATCGTAGAAAGAGAACAGCGGGATTCGCTTTAATATGATCAGGATAATTTCGAGATACTTAGTGGAGTCAAGTAATGCAAACTGTTCTGAGAACTACCGTCTTAACGGTAATGCTATGATTGTTCCAGATACTAAGAAAATTACAACAGAATTATATTTCAAAGTTTATTTTTATTATTTCTTTGTTTGAAATCATATGATCATTGAATTGCATTAAATTAAATTACGAAACTAACGAACAATCTAAATTAGATCGAAGTAGCTTTTGTTCGCCTAGACATCGCAATCACAATTATTTTCGAGATTAGTTGGAATATAAACAAACAATAAACCATTCGTTTAATAAAAGACGCAGACATTATCGAGATCAGATCAGGCAACACTATTTGATAAACTAAAGTATATTTATTTGTATTTAAAAACAATATACAATAACAAGAATTGTTGAAAATAGTAAACCTAAACTGTAAACACTGCGCTTGGATTAATTAAACTTCAATTAAAAATATTTTATTGACATGAACTAATATTACTACAAGATGAACTTTACTAATAAAATAAAACTTTACCTCTAGCACATAAACCGAGGTAAGATATACCGAGGGATGAATTAAAAAAGTAGCCTATGTACTTTCTCGGGACTCAAACTATCTCGATACCAAATTTTATCTAAATCGGTTCAGCGATTTAAGCGTGAAGAGGTAACAGACAGATTACTTTCGCATTTATAATATTAGTATAGACTAGCTGTGCCCGCGACATCGTGCGCGTTTGAATTTAACAAAAAAGTTATTGTTGTAGCCTTAGTTACTCCTTATTACATCAGCTATGTGCCAGTGAAAGTTCCGTCAAAATCAGTCCAGCCGTCCCAGATATTAGCCGGAACAAACAAATAGACAGACAGACAAAAAATGAAAAAAATGTTATCTTGGTATGTATATGTACCGCGTATACATACATATATATTTAGTAAAAAGCGGTTATTTTAATATTACAAACAGACACTCCAATTTTATAATATGTATAGATATATATATTAGATGTAAATCATTTGCACCAAACGTTAGCGCGATGTAAAAGACTAGTAATGCCATCTAGATTTTTTTTATGAAAACATAACTAACTCAATGTACTTATATAAATGAATCTAAAAATTGTACACATAAATATTATTATTAAAATTCTTTTCACATACATATGTTGTATAAAAATATCACCTCTGTTGAACATGAAATTTATATACAGCGAGCGTAATAGATTAAGCGAAAAATACTAAATCTCACAGTTCTGATAGTTATCACGCAGAAATGTCGTGTTTTAAGTACAGCCGCGCCGCAGCTATTCGGTAGTACGTTGTTACTGTTCAAATCCGGCGATACGAACTGAACCATCAAAGTCATGTATGTGACTATACATCGTGGGAATCTCTCGTACTGGAAAGCCATCTCGTGACCCTTCAACGGTACAAAGTGAACGATCCCGCAGTCTATTTTGATTGGCCATTACATTTGAAATAAACGCAGAAACTAACCTAGATACTAAGCAAAATAATATTATCATTAAAACATAAAAAATATTGGTCGCCCAACGTGGGGCTCGAACCCACGACCCTGAGATTAAGAGTCTCATGCTCTACCGACTGAGCTAGCCGGGCTTGTGACAGTGCACTGAAAATTGACGTCAGTTGGTAACAGTTTATCTTGATGAATTTAAAGGGATATTGTAATCTTACTATTTATATAAATTTGAAAGTGTTTAAATTAAGAATAAATAATGCATATTATTGTTTACAAGATACACAGATAACAAAAACCTTGGAGTTAATCTTCGTCGATTTTCACACTAGCAGAATATATAAATATAATTTATCTTGTGAAAAGTTAATTTAAAATGCCTTGATAGAGCCTTTTACAACTACTATAATATATACTATAAGCATTTTTTTTTCAATGTTTGACAAACGACTTCGAACGGTTGGACGGTGTCTAATGAAATTTGATATAAAAGCAGATTAGGTCGTAGCATGAGAGACAACATACTTTTTATGTCAACTGCCAAGCAAGTAAATAAATAATAAAATAATATTTATCATTTGGTAGATTAAGATGAGCTCCGTCGTTGACAAGGCGTCGCGTCGCGGCCAACAGCCGAACATATGGAATAGCTCAATTAGAACGCTTATTATAAGTTATTATTTTTGATTATTTTTTTAATAACGATGTAAAACTGATTACTAAAACACGTACATAAGTTTGATCACGATGATATTTTTTTTTTATTTGAAAGCAATAAAAAATATATTTGTAAAGTTGTCTAAAAGTACAGGGATACCGTGTATAGATTCCTGAAAAAGATTATAATAACACCTCAAGAATTTCAATTAATATTTTTCCGTCATAACTCAAAAATATATCAAACTATGTTTTAAATACAATTGAGTACGAAGTTTTAAGGTCCTTTAACCACCATTTCACCTTGAAATACTACTATTTAAACCACTACATTTTGGTTTTATATATTTACTTTTACTGTGTGTTTATTTTCTTAAATACAAATTTATTTATCGATACTTGAAAATAAAGTCACCTTTCAGTCAGTCAAACATATTTAAAGACATCGATATAATATTATCATAATAAAACTATTATTAAACTATAAATTAACTATTTGTTCGCGAATCATACAAAAATTACTTGACTGATTTTGATGACAATTTTTCTCTATCAAGTTTATGAATCATTTTAAAATTTCATTTGCATAATATCTTGCAAGGATAGTAGTAGTCGAAGATATAAAGTAAACTCTAAGTTTATAATCAAGGGCATCCAATACGAGATAAACTCCCACTTCAAGTATTCAAATTCGTGTTTTAAGAACTAGTTTAAAGTTAATTCTAAGTATTCCCCGAGATAATTTAAACACTTAATGGTTAAGGGTACTCGTACACTATTAGGTATACTGGATTTAATTCAATTGTATATTCTATAACTCTAAAGTCAAGTTATCTTTCAGTTTGTTGGTACCAACTTACCTACATCTACTCGTATACTAATATTATATATTCGTAAGTAACTCTGTCTGTCTGTTGCTCTTTCATAGCGAAACCACTCAACCGAATTTTATTAAATTTAGTACGTATCCAGCTTGAAGTCCATGGAAGGACATAGGCAACTTTTCGTACCTAAGACCGGACGACTAACCCCTAAAACACGATCGAAACCGCGGACGGCAACTAGTTTTCAATATACTAATCTAAATCAGATTGTTGAACACTACTACCTATACTTGTAACTTTCAATTGCATATCTCTAAATAAATAAATATATAAATATTGGACAACATCACATACGTTACTCTGATCCCAATGTAAGTGGCTAAAGCACTTGTGTTATGGAAAATCAGAAGTAACGACGGTACCACAAACACCCAGACCCAACATAGTATAATAACTAATAAACTTTTTCTACATCGACTCGGCCGTGAATCGAACCCAGGACCTCGGAGTGGCGTACTCATGAAAACCGATGTACACACTACTCGACCACGGGGTTCGTCAAATCTCTATATCAATGCAATTATTTTTAATGTTATTTCATTCGCAACTTTAATAAATTTTATTACGTTTTATATTTATGTGAATCTGGTACTCGGCAACGAACAGAGACAACAACGTACGTAACATATAAAAGCAATATACAAAAAATATATATTAACGATGTAGTTTCAAGTTATACATCAATAAATAATAGCCTCAAAGGAAATTGCCATCAATTCGCGTCTTCTTCGAAAACAGTTAGGTGCGCTATTTTACGTACAGAAATTCAAAGCGAAGGCGAGGGGCGTTCCACAAACACTCGAGCCGTGTAATTTACTCGTTAGGTCACATCGGCGATGCTTTCTGATGTATTTCCATACGTTATTTTGTTACATGTTAACGTTTCGTTTTTACTTGAATCGTATGTAATGCGGAAATCAAATTATTGTCGTTATCGAATTATTTGACGACCTCCGTGGTCGAGTAGTGTGTACACCGGTTTTCATGGGTACGCCACACCAAGGTCCCGGGTTCGATTCCCGGCCGAGTCGATGTAGAAAAAAAGGTTCAGTAGTTTTCTATGTTGTCTTCGGTCTGGGTGTTTGTGGTACGATCGTTACTTCTGATTTTCCTTAACACAAGTGCATTAGCTACTTACATTGGGATCAGAGTAATGTATATGATGTTGTCCAATATTTATATTTGTTTATTTATTTTATATATTTCGAAAAGGACACGTTCGTTACACATAAATAAGACGTTTTTATAATTAGACTTTAATCACGCCTAAGGAAGATTTAAAGTATTAAAGTTTAACTTTCCTAACCTCGGGCTCTTATTGCGTATGACCCGGGTTTTGGATCGGTGACCTCATTATCTGTTGCCGTACAAATTACCAGACAAATGAGGCAGTTTAATTTAGGCAGGTAAGATTTAATGTACATTTAATTAGATAACAATCTTAAAATTTAAATAAAGTACTTAAGTGTATGCAACTCAAAAATAAAAAGGGCTACTGTAAAGTATTTCTCACGTGGAATGGTAACGAGAATGCTAACAGAATTATCCCGTTAAATCACAAATCCGAACCTATGTTCTAAAAATGAACCAGTCCTCTTGACACCAATGAAAAGGCAATAAGATGGTCATGTACACTTTAATAAAGATTTTAAGAATCTCGAGTTTTCTATTAATTTAAAATACTATTAAAATTATATATATTATAATGCATAGTCCGTGTGAGTGTCCGTTATATGCTAATATACTCAATTACCCTACGGGCATACTAGACGAAAACCTAGCTGTTTCTGCAGCTGCTATTATTGTACACTAGAACCAACGCCGGCAGCGTAGACCGAAATGACTTTACAGGGACGTAAAGTAGTATCCTAAATTCGATTACGGGACCAAAATGATAATTGTCACGGCGTTTCCTAACAACATATTCATTTACATAACACATCAACTCAACTCATAAATTTTGTATGTCGTAATGTTATGGTTAGGTAAATAATTGTGTATTCTCCTTTCAATAAAGACAGCAAGAGTAAAATTTCAAAGTCTAATTTTAGTGCAACGTTTGATTATACTTAATACTAACATAAAAAAAACACTTATGTAATGTTAAGGTGCTTTAATCCGTAAAAAATATTTTTAAATCGGCTGGTGTACTACTTATGTGGGTCAGATCTTACGACTGAATATTGTAAAACCAGTTCCACACAGCCGATGTAGATGAAATTATGCACACAGTTTTTGGTACTAGCGACAATAGATTCTAGTATTATAATATACGTATATTCATTAATTTAAAACATGAATAAAAAAAATTAAACTGGCGTTTATAATAAAATCTTGAATATTTATTTTTATTTATTTGAATTTTTGAACTTATTACACCTTACATCGTGAGTGTAAGAGAATGTATCATGTACGTTACCTAGATTAGAGTCAAATTTAATGGTCGGATTTTAGTGTAATAATTTATATTTAATATCTGTTTGAGTACACATTGAGTTTCAAGTACTTGGAACATATATATTTTTAATTTCAAGCAGTAGATTTAACCTGAACTTGGTTACATTTAAATTTATATTCGAGTATGTTTCATTGTATGTCCATAAAGTACATTAACACTATATTATTTAGAAATAATGCAACCGAACAGACAATAGGATTTATTAGGCTCATTCTATTGATCTAATATACTAACAAGTCTTGTCGGTATAAGTCTATCGTATTTAACATAATCGTAATACTAGTTCCCGTTACGTCATATTGAAATACAATTCAAGAAAATAAATCAACGAACCAGAAGTACATTTTACAATACATCGATTATTCTCCATGAATAAATTAACCGATCTATTATAATCACACTTCAATGGACGACAAAATGTACCATATTTTCGATACGCATTAAGGTTTTGTTGCTCTGAAACGGCTTGTCAACGCGTTACACTGTCGTTGTATTGCTCTGTAAAGTTTCTTTGGGACACGGAAAATTATTGCGATATCGTATTTGAATAGAGTGAGCGGAGAACCAACAAGTCTATCTTATTGGACTCTAAGTTGACAACTTAAGCCCCTAACTTGTAATAGAACGTGCAACAAATCAGTTGTTGCGTGTTCTTTTCGCCTATCGCGAGGCACGAATAAAACGGTTGGCTTGTTGAAAATATTCCTTTGTGAAACAATATTCATATTGATATCAACTTTTATAATATCAAGAATATTCCAAGAACCTCCGAATCTTCTTAAGACGAAAAGAAGCTTTCGCTCAACGGTGAGCTACTTACCGTCACTTACTTTATATTATAAAAAAACCTTGAAAAAATAGATCATCAAAAATTTATATGTATTGAACATTCAAGTATTAAGAATTAATTTTACTATTACTTGGTGTCAGGTTAGTGAATAGGGATATGAACTAATACGAGCCACTTAAATTTAATTCAGCTGCTTTAATTACGTCCTTTCCTAAACAAATTAAAAAGATAATCTTTAAATTTACGACATATCTAACTATGAATATAAATAATTAGTTTTAAAACCTGCGATCTCTAACGATGAATCAGTTCCTCTGATGAGGATTGCATACCTGCAACAAAAGAAAAACGCACCGTGTATTTCAAACATCAGATTAAATTGAGGACGAGACATTCTATAGATAAAGAAGCAATGTTTATCAGCGGACGATTCATCAATTTGTTTGTAGTAAATGTTGAAAACATTTAAATGTGCAGCCCGAGTTGGAACAATGGCTATCAATCGATATAATCTTTGATAACTGGACAACCGCTGACGAATGCTCGGCTCCCGCGACCGGTACTGAAATTATTATCTTCATTCTGTGATTGAAACTACGTCTTACGAATATATAACGTTTGAACTTTATTATGAAATCATATACAGCGTATGTGTTGGCTTTGCGAATAAATTTTACGCTTATTTTTATCTTAATATAAACATACTTACGTATGCATTTGATTATGCCGAGATGATCCGTGGTTAAAACATTTCGGATCCACGATTTCGGGTTCAAAACCGCGCAACACTGAATATCATGTATTTCATTTGTGTTTAATAATTAGTATCGTGCTCGTCGGTGAAGAAAAATATCTTGAGGAAACCGGTTTGTGTTGGATGATAATCTTCCACATGGATATCCACTAACCCGCATTGGAGCAGCGTGATGGTATAAACTCCAAACTTAACTTAATAATATAATGTTTGCAACCTGATACTTTTTTAAATTAAACCTTTGAATTTCGAATATTTTTAATTTCTGAATAAATTAATTGTTATGACCTATATTAAGTCAAGTGACTTCACTTCCTTTGGCTATTCCAATAGATAACATGTATTTGTATGCGTTATATAATATTTCTAATAAGATAATAATTTACTCCAATATGTAATCGCAGTTGTCAATATGACCTTTTTTTTAAAGAGAAATGTTCATTCCTCTACGCTCCATTGCCGTTTGGTGCAAGAACATTTCCGACACATTCAAATTACACCTAACACTACTTTCCTCCATCGCAGAGCATAAGATAAAATAAAAATACAAATTCAGCACGTGATAAATAAATCAGTAGTGCTCGCTCAGGTTTCAACTAGTGATCTCTGATTTAGAACAACGTGTCCCGAACGTATTTCAAAGTACATATCGACTTTATTAAAAATACAAAATTTAATTAAAAAATATTTTAATAATAAACAACACGTAAATATTTTTTGGAATCAAAATCAACGATTTAATTTAAATATTAAATTTTGTGATATCTCAAAAATAATTTAAATTAAGATATCGTTTAAACCAATGAGAGAAATTGTGCGAAGTATATCGTGATAACATCGCATCGAAATGCAGCGGTCAGATGCGGTACATGTAATCTTTACGACATTTTCAATATCCTGTATCTTCAATAGAAACAGCTTAACAATAGTTAGTTATAATCATGTAAATCTTCTATTTGTATGTACGTAACTAAACTCCAGCTAAACGGTTGGATCAATACCGATGAATTATTTGTGTGTATTTAACTGGGTCCGTGGATGATTTACTTTTGAATTGGTAGATGGCGCTTAGGTCAGAAAGTAAATCTTTTTTTTTACCCGGACATATATGTATGTATTTCTGTAATTATAAACAGCGGGACTAACACAATAAACATCAACATTAATTCTATGACTTAATTATCAATTAAATTAAATGATTCAAAAATTCCTGGACTTTATAGATGATTTTCAGTCCTCGTGTACATGTACACGAATGTAACCAAAGCAAAATATAATTACCGTACTTAATACTGTATGTACACACAAGGTTATACAATAAATGATAAAATAATGTCGATAGCATCAGATCGAGATGCACCGATGACGCGCAATATTCAAGCACTCGTGTAAAAATACGACTAACGATATGTCATACGTCAATTATACTGTTAATAATATGATGGGTCGTGTATTAATTCATTAATAACGTTAAAAACGAACGAAACGTTAAGATGGCTAAAAAACATTCAACTCAAAAATATAGGTATATAAACTTGAAAGTTAATATATTAAAATTATCTTATTTTGTTGACTACAACTGTCTCGTTATAAAAAATGTTATTAGAATCCTTTGCTCATAAAGAAGATTAAGTTTTAGACGTAGATATTCTAATCAGAGAGCAATCTTTAACATCTTTATAAATTGTCTCGTACAATGTTAATAATAGTTACTTGGCACCAATGTATAGAGCAAAAAATAAGTACATTTATAAAGCGACACGCAAGATCGGGCGGCGCAATAAGTAATGGGCCGAGCTCGGCGTGGCCATCGATTGCGCGCGTTATCTCAATAAAGAGCAACAGACTACGTTCATTAACACTTTGACACGGCACAATCATAAATTGTGGAACCCCGCCGCGAACCGTACGCTTACCCTTCTCTGCACCCCTGGTACCTGGCCCCTGGCCCGCATTCTACTTTTTGCGATTTCCATTGTTTTTGGTAGACGCCCCATAAACTGTAACGGTCTGATCTCCGATACGAGCGCAGGTGTCACTCTTCACACGTTTCCAACTTAATTAACACCGCTTTTGATGTGTGAATTTGAACTACACATCCATTTTATACGTATGTGTGTACAATTAAAATTGCAGCTGTGCAAAATTACTTAGTAAACTACTCAGTTTGTTATCTTATGTGATTCTTTTATCTTTAAGTCCGCTATCATCAATCGTATCCATTTCAATGGGCACATGACACAATGCTGATACTAAAAATTTTTTGGGATATGTACAAGGAAATTAAATTACAACTGACGATAAAAGGCAACGTCATTCATCAATAAAGATAATTCATTCGTGACTAACAGGTAAGAATATAAAATGAATGTCTGTAATTTCAAACGACGAAATCAACAGCATTAACTGTCCAAAGCTATCGCCGAGTACATAAAATATCGTACCCAAAGTTACAAACATGGGAAGTCATTAAACCAACCGGCATGGCACTTAGGAAACTCCTATAGCCGTCTGGCCAAGCATAAAGATCAATATCTCGGTGGCTCGCTGCCAAATCTTTTTAATATCGTCCCAGACGCAACTGAAGAGTGGTTACGAGCGATAACAACAAAACTATTACGTGAGCAGTCCGTTCGCGAATTGGTCAGAAAGCTGACGGTATCTGTAGGTCGCTAGTTAAATCTTATTGTCAAGCACAATAGGAAATAATGACTGGGGAGACTTTTCTTGGAACACTTTGGAGCTGATAAATTCCATGGTATCGTTGTCTGACCAACTTTTAATGAGACCAGCTTCGGTTCGATTTCAAAGTACTGGAAATACTTCATAGTTGGTGAAAATTAAACGACACTAAGTTTTGCGCCAGTCAATACTTTATTTATTGTCCAAGGATTACGCTTTAAAAAAAAAAAAAAACATTTCAACCTACATTTATACTTTATAATGATGTGTTTACATAGTAGAAAAAAATATCAAGCTCTAATGAATACGATACCGCTTTTGCTAAAGCAAATGGTTCAATAAAGGCACCGTGAACTAAGGCGTTAAGTTTCACACCGTATCGCTCCCGAGATCCAATACAAGCGACGAAACGAACACCTATTATCATAAAGCTAACAATGATGTAAAAAATCAAACAAACATAAGATTTAATGACCTAGTAGTTCCTGGGACGAATACCAACGAAGCTAGGGAGGAAATGGCTGTAAAATAGATTTTATTGGGGGCTATTCAACATCGAAAGCCTGGTGTGGCATCAGGCGCGTACTAATCAAATATATAAATGACAGTAATCAACAAATTTACATATTCATTAGACTTACTTCGAATCGTAAAGAGATATTATTTTTTAATACATTGGTTCATAAAAAAGTAATTAAGGCATTGGTCGTATAATTAAAGTATTTTTTTAATATTGGAACTTGTTCTTAATTCAAATTTAACGGCGTGATATTGAACACTAGATGAATACTTGTGTGGTCCGACCAACTGTTGTTTCCGTCAAAACATGGGTATTCTGCGAAATAAAAAAAGTGTTACCACGTGTTCTAAAATTATTTACCTAATGGTTCTGGGTAGCTTTGTCTCCAATAACAGTTTGGATATTATGGAATACATAGGTTTTAAAGTCATAGAACATTAGTATCTATTTTTAATGACCATGGTGGACTGAAAAATGGGCAACCTGATTTTAAGTGGTCACCACTGCCCATAGGCGTTGCATTAGCAGCCTGTAAATATCCTCCTGCAGGGTTAAGGCCTAATCTCCCTTTGAGGAGAAGGTTTGGAGGATTGGAATATGCTCCAATGCGGATTGGTGGAATACACATGTGGTCTGCCACAATTTCGTTGAAATTAGACACATGCAAGTTTCCTGACGATGTTTTCCTTCACCGCCGAGCATGAGATGAATTATAAACACAAATTAAGCACATGAAAATTCAGTGGTGCCTGCCTGGGTTTGAACCCGAAATCATCGGTTAGGATGCACGCGTTCTAACCACTGGGCCATCTCGGGCATAGACGTTAGTTAATTAATAAATATGAATAATTCCTAATATTAACACCAAAGCGACACCAACCTTAGAAATTAAGATGTTATAACTCGTACTTGTAGTTACTTAAATACCCTCAAACCAGTACCCCGCCCCACCAAATCAATTAAAATAGATTCTAATTACACTTACAAAAATAATCATATAAGTTGCCACTTCTAGTTAAAGAGAATGACCATGTAAACTTTATGCATTGAAATATTTAGACGTACTTAAAAAAAAAATATTTGAAAATCGAACACGTTCATTTATTTTGAATCGAAGATTTGTTTATTTTACAATAAATTAGCATAAACGAAAAAATCCGGTGTAATTCCCACCATCCGTAGCTCGTTGGTAACCAAGGAACGATATAAAATACTTTTAAACGTTATTTACATTTGTTTACAACGCTCTTTGATAGAAATTTAAAAAACAATATTAACGTTAAGGAGATATTCAAAACGCACTTTACGTTATGGCATCGGCATAGAGATGGGCGATGATGACTCCGAACAGCTACCGTACAGCGACTAGCATTCCTAATAGCATCACGGATAACATTCTGGGCGGTAACAAGTGTTACTCATGGACCCTGAATATTAAAATTTAATAAAGTATAATATATTATTATATGACTGCGTTTCGGTTTAGTCGCTAGCATATAGTGCTGCAGTTTCCAAGGTCCCGGGTTCAAAACGCAGTTGAGTATTACGTTACTCCTGGTAATTTTTGTGTTCGTATTCAATTATACTATTGGTAGCTAAAAGATTTATCACAAATACTTGACTTTAAAGTTGATTATGATGATTTATTCATATTTCAAAAATTATTTCCTCCAATCTTTATTCATATTGAACGAATATACTCCAATAAACCCTATAATCGATTTTACTTCCTTATAGCTATTTCATCATAAATAAGTTGGTATTTATTATTTTCATTATTAATATATAACAATCAGAATGAGCCGTCAAAACGATACTATACAAATATAATATAAGGTATCACATGGTGATAAGTATAAAATATGTCTGGTTTTAGTCCAAAATTTACGACCCGGGCTAAAAAACAAACGAGATAAAACTGTTAAAAACTTACGAAGACAGGAAACGGACAAAAAATATAAACATATCCGTTTGAAATAGAGACATCGTTATAAGTTAACAAATACGCAACAAAACAATTTATCTTTACTAAAATACTTCGAATAAAAGCGACGAATATTTCACATTGACTTCTATAGAGGCAACGAAATGTTATTAAACAAACAATTCGCCCATTTGACGCTTCTTCGGACAGAAGACCAAATAATTGATTCTTTCCGGGGCGTGGTGCGCCGACGTTGTCCATTGTGGAAACTAGGGACGTCTGTTGACAAATAATATTCGTATTCCAAAAGGTTCCCTGGGAAATTCCTTCTCATTTCCGTCGCTAAACGAAACCTCGCACGCCAACAATGGTCGCGACGCGGCTCCAAATTAAAAATAAATTGAATGTCGTAAAGTTATGACAATATGTCAACAACATTATATCCGGTTATATTTATCACGAATACTTCAAATTCTATATACATACTTAAAGCATAAAAAACAATTATTTATAATAGATAAAATCTTTACTTCTTGAAACAACACATTTATAAATTTCTTGACGCTTACACGCATTCAACGCGAGATCAAATAAAAAGAACAAAATCGTTCGTAACATTTATCGAGTAAACGTTTAAACGGTACAGAATATTAAAAGGGCATTTCTAACCGTTGCTTTTCTCTTGACTCGCTTAACTAATATTATTTAACTACGGACTGCTGAACGATTTCATATCCCATCATTATAAAATATTTAGCGATACGTCTAATTTTCCAAATAACACGGGGTATTTTAATAGAATGTCCGTAATAACTAGGCATCCGGACGTACAACGCCCCAAAGTTTGAGGTAATTACCGGTTCGAAGAGCCCCACGCGAGATTAATACATCGGAGAGATATCAAATAATAACAAATGCAACGACAAAAAACTAAAACGTCTGATAAATGTTCGATCCTACCTGAGCCTAATGCAGTCAAGAACAGTCCGACAGAAGGACGATCGCCTTGAGTTAAGATAACAACCAACCCAATATAATAAATCTTAAAGATAAAATTAAACAAAACAAAGACGCCCTACTAATTGTTTTACGAAACCTATCATTAAAGTAAACTTAGCTATCGAGGTGCACCTAATATGTATGCTAAAGTAAAACAGAGTTGTTTGTTGAGAAAATTAATTAAGTATGAAAACCTAGACTGCGCAACTAATCCAGTTGGTACAGTTTTGTAGGCTCCGTGTATTAATTACGTTTAACGACTGCGAACAATATTAATACGTCATATGTTACACTGAATAAGGCGAATCATTAGACGGGCGTCTGGTTAATTTCACTGGCGAGACTTTTCTATAATAACTTATGCAAAACGTATTGTAGTCTAAAGCTTTAAAATAAAAGCATTGTGTTGAACAGACGACACCCAAGGCGGTAAGGATCACGGCTGCTGAACCGACCAACAAGACAATAAATAGCTACCCATTTGTAATGAAAGAAGTAAAATTACTTCATTGTTATTGCAACCAAGGGGTTCGCTAAAAGCCGCATAAGAATATAAATACAGTCGGCAGCACTTTCATTTTCATATAACAAAAGGATTCAAACACGAGCTATTAGCTCCGAAAAATCTTTCTTATTTATTAAAATCGTAGCCGAGCTTATTTTTATTCATAAAACATATTTTCGTTTTTACATTAAAAAAACAACGTAATAATATGTACCTTGGTTTGAGGATTTCTTTTTGTTTATGAGTTTTGTTGTAATTTAATTTTAATTCATAAACTGTTTTAATATATATTTTTTGTTGAACTGTACATGTTTTATTAGACAAATATACGATTCTCGATTACAAACATACTTTCAAAAAGGAACAAGTTATAAGCTGTTACGACACGTATAAAAATAAACCCAATTTAAAAAATTAATGAATTAATAAATTTATATATATTATAAAGTTTATAACTAGCACGAACGTGAATCGCTCGAAGTGATATACGACATTGACTCTAACAATATTAACATTTAAAGTATACACATCAAAATAGCGTATCATCGTACGTAGGTTATCAACATTTCAAGAGTGATACACGAACATATTCTTACAGAATACCGCTGCTGATTTTATTTATGACGTAACGAACACCACTTTAAGTGTACTGACAACTGTAGGACAATACAAAGCATATTCAAACTTAGTCACAAAAGCCCTTTATAAATTAACAAATGTTTGTAGTCGAAACAAAAGACAATCGCACGTGCGTGACCGCCATTAGCTGGTTTCTGACTACACAATTAACAATAAATATATATTTTTATCATTTTAATGCAAGATACTGAATATATTATCTGACTTTCAGTAGCAGTGGATACGAGCTACGATATAATAATTCCATACATTATTTTCTAACAAGTTAGTAAGTAGCATAACCCAGATACTAAACTCGATGCTGACAATCTCAAACTTTGCTCATAAGTTTCGTTCAACATGTTTAAAGCGAGGCGGCTACAATTTCGATTTTATATATTTATTACAGTATTATATGTAAAATACTACTAACTACGAGATGAAATACAAACTACAACATAAGAAAAATGAGAGATAAAAACTTACAAGATTCACATGATGATAAAATTGCGTTGAATTTAACTTTGAAATCATTCGATCGATATCCTAAATGACTTTAATTGCCTCTAAATGATATCCTGCTTTTTTGATGCGTGTACATATCCTTTGCACTTTTTTTTATTACCGAACTTAGAACAAGATCGCATTACATCTTTTTTTTTGTTATTTGAATATTTAATAATAATTATAACTTTTTTTTTTTATAAAATAAGTTCAAACATCCTAATTTATTATGACGATATTAATATTTAATTTTAATTCACCTACGTGACGTACTACTTTTTTGAGAGTGTCGTACGTTTTAATATATAAAAAGGTTGACGAAATATTAAGGCCAGGGTTAGAACAAAAAATGCCACACGTGACAAAAACTATATGACACTAATGTCTTTGCCAAGTTCCGTGACAACTGCTCAGTCAATGTGTATATGAGCTGGACATTCCTTCCTTGGAATCTATTAATATTATAGTCACAATCCGCATCGTATTTAGTTGGTCTGTTTTGTTCTTCTAAACTTGAGGATATCTTCCGGAATGTTTATACGTATAATATATTTCATTTTAATTTATAAATGTTAAAGAGAAACTGATAATTCGTAATATATTTAAGTCTAAAAATTCAATTAACTAAGAATTACAGGTCTTATGACCACTAGCATATAAGATCAAATAAATAATATGAATGTAAGTAAATATTCTACGAGGATGAATCTGTTAGAAACTTAGTAGTTACTCTCGCCGACAATCGGTTACATAAATAATTAAATACAATGGTTTAATTATTACATATCCCGCATGGTAATCAACGAATAGTAACACCACACTTTTTTATAATCTATTAGTCTCTATAAATCTTTATTGATATACTGTACACGTCTTAAAAATGGCTGTAGTAAACTTCGCGTCGACATACTCGTATTTGTAATTTATAGGTATGAAGTCAAACCAATAAAGTTTTCCCTATTTCTTTATACCCCGGTATACTTGTTACTTCAGTTCAAATTATATCATACAAATTAAATTCATAACATGAGTTTTACTTATATAAAAAAAAAAAACTTAATTGTCTTTACAATTTGGACGAGTTGAATTAGAGACATTTATTACCTGTAAGTAACGTAATTAATGACCATTAGTAAATTAGCAAAGATAATTATATATTAGTTAAGTACGGGTAGATAGATGACTGGGCTCAATGCTGTTTATATCATAATATATATTTAAAGATGCTTATTGAAAAGATTTCAACGGTTAGTCCCCATATTTTAATTAAAAATTTAACTAGTACAAAAAAAAAAATGTACAAACAAATTAAGCAACTAAAGGTAATATCATCAATAACACTAATAATTCTGAACAAGTAAAATGTATGAACGATCATATACAAACTTGTACAATCATAAATTAACAAACAATTTTCAATATTCGTTTCGAAACATTCCTAGAAAATTAATGTCCTCATTATTCCTTACGTCATATTTAAACAATATTAATAAAACAAACAAGAGCGGCGGAGAGTGAAAGGATCGAAGATTATTCGAAAGACAATAGAAAAATGATACTTCAATGTTAAACAAATTCTCAATAACATCCTTAGCTTAGGCGAAGAATTCGAAAAAAATTGGGTGTATTCATAATTTGCTTTCAGAATGTCGGCGCACTTAACATCGTGAGTCATTTATACCTGGAATCAATGACTACAATGAGTGATCGATAATGCAATAATATTCTGTAATCTAACGTACAAATCGAAGCATTTGACCACAAGACATTTGTTATTGTGTTAAAACGCCATACGGTCGCCAAAATATAACGCTTCTCTCACTCCGACCGCAGAGCTATTTTAATGGAGTCATTAAAATTTGATAGTTACAAATTGTTTATTATTTATCAGACAGAGTTTACTCATTCCGAAAACCGAAACAGTTTCTGGAACAGGAAATATCTTCAAACAATTTTATGCCGTAATTATTTTGTCGTGCATCAATCATCTCATCTTATTATGTAAACAGTTTTATATATGTAAACAGATGTTGTATACGTATATAATATATGTATACGCGCAAATCGAAGCATTTGCTTTGTCGCACCGCCATAAAATGGAATTCTCTATCAGCTCACGTGTTCCTTTCCTTTTTTAACCTAGGTTCTTTCAAACGAGACGTGAAGAGGCATCTTCTGGGCTGGCTTGGTGAGAGTGACTAGTGCAGTTCATTCTCCCTGACAGTACTGGCCGTCTTCGCGTTTGGACTCCACTAACACTTACCTCCAGCATTAGTTGGAATGGAGTCATAAATCTACACAGTTTATATATATAAAAAAAAAATGAAATAAAAGATTATTTATTGACACTGGCATTGAAAAATGTATCACCAATGAATATCGCGAAAAAAAAACGTAAAACTAGATATACTACATTTATAAATACTAATAAAATATTCAATTTACTTCAAACACTGGTTCTACATAATTAACAAAAAATCGTACCTAAATTGAGTTGTAAATATTAATGTTAACACAGCAAGCATGAGTAATAAACGAAATCCACGCTGATGACGTAATCCAGTTGACATTCAAAGTGTGAGGTCCAGGGGAGCGATTCATTACAATTTGTTACCCAAAACAGTGTGACGTTAAACAACCGCCTGTGATTCGTCATTAATTATTACGGGAGCCACTTGAAATCGCCCCCCCACGTATGAGGAGAAAAAAATGGGCGCCACGATCATGTAGAGCGTGGACGTTTTGGTGGCGAGTTTTGCATTGCCCAACGTACGTCCTAACAAAACAATGTCAGAATATAGAACGGCCTTTGTCGGCTGCGACTATTAGAACGATTTGCCGTACGTGCCCCGGGATGATTCTCTTTCGCCCCACTTTATTACCTTTAGTTTCGCATATTCTTTTATTTGCTTTACACATCTAGCCCGCACTGACTACCGTTGGAATTCTAAATTGCTCCTTCATTGAATATACGCAAGCCATAACCGTGACAGTTCCTTTGAAACATTCACTGAAATGTTGGCATCGCAAGATATATAGTTAAATTATATTGGTCACGTTTAGCTTGGAAAATTTATATTTTAAAGTTGAAAATCGTTATAATTTATCACGTCATATATTTTAACTAATGTTGCACATTATGAGTAGGTACTTAGAAATGTTATTACAATATCGGTTTGATTTCTGTTATTTTTTTTTCTTGTCTGTAAATAATATATAACAAGATGAGCGTTAAAAAATTATATATTTTTTAATTTTTGACGATTTTTTATATATATAATAATAGCATGAGCTTCATAATTTGTTATATGTCAATTCAATTCCTAAGTAGGCATCGAATATTTTTTAACTAATCCATAAATAAAAACAACTACAACAGAACGTCATAACATACTTTATAGAAAATAATTTAAAAATATCGAAATGAAAAACAAAACAGAAATAAAACAAAAAAAAATCTCTTAAATTCTTTAAAACAAGGAAGTATGAGAGTTTCAGTAATCAGTAATCTACGTATACCTAATTCTCTAAATATTATTTAAACATTAAACAAAATTGTGGTAATAGATCTTAGTCATTGCGAATTACTTCATCGTTATCAAAGCTATGAGACATATTTTCAGAAAAACATCTGTTATCTTTTACTATAGAAAACAGATAACAAATACCAGAACAATAAGACAAACGAATACAAAACGAACAGTTTTTTATATACTCAAAGTATTCATAGCAATGGAACTCAGAGAATTTCAATGAAAAGTTATTTTAAGATATATTATTGTATTTAATATAAGTTTAAATGGATATATAAGTTTAGATGGAGAACAGATGTTACGTAATGTTCGTCATTAATGACTGCTTCTTGTAATACTATTATTACAAAGCGCTCCGTTTTCACTTTCACTTTCGTTATTTATCGAGGAATCCTCGACGTGTTTCGAGAAGACAACAGTTCTTCAAGGAGCGGACGCGTTAAACCAAGTCACCGAAACGTAAGTGAAACCGAAGCGTTTTATAATAATAACAGCAATATCATAAACACGGCTCATTTAGTAGTAAAATAATAATATTGTCCAACTAACGTCCGTAACAAAAGAAATAATTTGTTTCTAGAATCGTCAGCCCAACAGTAACAATAGCGCTTGATGCATTTAATGTTTACAACCCGAATTAGTATAAAGGACGGCAACAAAAGCCGGGCCGATAATAGAAATAACAGCATTAAAACCGAAATTAGATTCGCATTAATGAAACGTGGGTTCCAACAACTAACATAGCAGCTATCGGGATGGCGTACAAAAGATAAAACACGGAAAAATAGTTCGCCAGCTTCACGACAATTATGGAAAATGATCGCTATCAAAGTCGAGAATGGCGTGAAATAAAGCCGGTCACGTACTCGAGCCCCGCAGGACGCCCAAAGTTTTGGAACGATGCACCTGTGTTATTAAAGCATCACACGCTTTTGTTCCTATACAATAGACGCCGAATTGCAACTTGAATTTCTCACATTGGACAGCGGTCAGGGTAACAGGTATACTTTTTTTTTTTGTAAATTAACAGTTGGTATGCTTGATGAAATATTATTTTAAATAAAACCTTTCTAATAATAAAACCCAGTACTTTCCGTTAAATTTGTTAATGGGAGAATTTTAATATTTCAGAAAAAAAATCTGCTAGGCTTTATGATACTCTGATTTTATTAAAATATAAAATCTGGTCTGATCCATGATGAATTTTGCCATGTGTCAGTTCAGTACCAGACCATAACAGCACAGTACTACCTATCCATATTAAGATATTTTATTTTATTTTTATGAGACATTTTGGTCGATAAATGAAAAATTTGTGACCAGCTTCACTATTTAATTCCAGTAAGGTTAATAGCCACTTTCTAGGTGTTCAAATAGAGCATCAAGATTCCTGAGTAAAGACTTCAATTTTTTAAGTTGATTATTATGTAGAATTTTGAAAGAAGTTACAAAATATATATTAAGATTATAAGGGGTTTTTGGAAATACCACCAGAAACGGTTGTTTCCACAGGATATTTAGATAACTGCTCAGAGATTATAATAATCAAGTATCGTCCATAGACACAAGTTCATTTTCATCTTTCAATAGAAAGAGCTCAGTCGCGGTACCAAAGGATTTACGTGTCCCCTGATGGAAGTGTTACACTAACGTATAGGAAAATATAAAATTATTAACAGATAAACTGAAATTACATAATATCATTGACTCTGTATATAAAGCTTTATAGGCTACTTACATGACGTACTCGACTAGTATTCTTATTTATTACAAATGAAACACTAAATAAATTGAATAAATTAATAGACTGAATTAATAGCAGAAGTATCCCTTTATAAAGTTTTCAAATAATACATAAATATCTAAGTTTAATGCATAAAGTTACTACAAATTTATTACATTTGACTTGGAAGTATAGGAAGAGCATACAGGAATTAAATATTGAATGAATTATGTGATATAAAATCAGGAAAACGTTATACAATGATATTGATATACAGCCATCGCCCTGAAGTCTTCACTCGAACGCATAAGATATTCCATAGCAGTACTTTAACTTGGTATCGTTCATCATAAAATAAGAAACGGCCGCCATAACAAAAAACATTTATTATCCGTTACATTGAATCTGTTCCATTAACCAATAAAAACTAATATGTAACATGCCTACCACAAGGTCCCGGAAAAAATGTAACAGGCGTCTCCCGGATTGTTCTATGTTCAGCGTTTTATAAATTATACATTTTATGTGCACAACAATCGCTGATCTGTAATTGTAATGAGGGCCCACGAGTCACGTTCGATGGACAGTGCTACGTTTAGTTGAGGAATAAACAGTAAGGTCGTGATATGGACAGTTTTGCACGGACTTTGTTTTCGATTGAAAAGTTTTGTCATATTGTAACCAAATACAGTAGGCCTGCTATCTTCTTCAAGGTGATCATTAAAAACTATTGTATGACATTTTTATTTACCTTTTCTATATAATAATTCAGGCCTAGTTATATAATAGGTTATTTTCCTTTATGTACTCGTATTTATAACAGTATGTCAGTTTGTAATAAAGCTAACCACCTAAATGTACTGCTACGAATAAGTTAAACCGCAATATCTTGACACAAATACGTTCTTACGAATATAACAAGTTGATAACTGGTGTATTTACATATATTGATTTTATAGTAAAATATTCGCTGAAGTATTTTATAATTTCATTAGTATATTAATCTTCTTAACAAATCCAATAAATATAATTTAGATATCTTAAATACGTCTATGTATTTTTTACGATATATGTATAGACATTGACGCTGTTAGAAATATTAACCGTTTCTTACATCGCCAATGCGCACCAACGTAGGAACTAGGATATTACGTCCCAGTGCCGGCAGTTAAACTGGCTCAGTGACTCTTCAATCCAGAGCACAACAAGAGTATCTTTCGAGATACCTACACAGGGGGGCTTGCACCAAGTAAAAGTCCTATATAATCCAGTTATTTCGATTACCTTAACTAATATCTTAGGGTAATAAAATTGCAGCTGTACAAGGCCTTCTAGTTGGGTGTGGTACACATTTCTAGGTGTTACTATCGGATATTGGATCAGTCAACTTGTTTAAATCGCAGCAGCTATTAAACTTAAGACTAAGATAAGCAGTATATAAACTAATAATTCAATAAAATAATTTGTCTGCAAAAAAAACAGTAGTTTTTATCATATTTGAAGCGTCATTTCTAGCAATAATAGCTTAGTAATTTAGATTCTAGAGAAATTTTCAAGAAACTTACTAGTTCGCTTTTCAACAAATAAATAACAGGGATATGTTATATAATCATTATTTGCCCTGGATAAAATTCAAAGAATACTTATAGTTCACGCATTTGTATTGTCGATTTCGCAGAAGCTTAAATTATTAATAAAAAAATGAGAAGTACGCTCAGCGACAGAACATTTAACAGGTATATTACTTAACTTTAAAATGTTTATTTATTTATTTGTTTATACAAGCAAGTCATAAATGAGAAACATGAAAATTATAAAAAATGTCAAGGTCAACGTTTTATTGTTACAGTCAGTTACCCGAACACAGGTTTCGCAGCGGACGATTTTTTTGGCCGCACGTAATCTGGAATCGGTGGTATCTTCTAACGCTTTATTCATTCGAAAAAATAGTGGTTACTAAAATATTTATCTGGATATGGATTAATAATGAATTAGAGAAAACAACCTATATTTTTTTAGTAATCTGTAATAGATAATAAATAGTTATAGTATACCTTAGAAGATAGATACATTCTGCACTAGTGCACTTTTGTGTAGGGCTTTTTAAGATATACAATTTTCCAGAACATTGTTTTGATATATCTCCTGAGGTTAAGGCAGGGTTAGCCATGTAAACGTTCAAAAACAATTCTGTGGATAAACACCGCTATAGTTCAGCTATTTTGAACAAATCATTTCTAAATTATATATAAACCCTCTTTGTTTATCGCTCTGTTTACTAGTGAAAACCGCATCAAAATCCGTTGAATAGTTAAGAATATACGGATAGAGACAGAAAGGGACATTGTTTTATAATATATATTTGTAGTATAATATGTACGATCGACTAATATGTATTTATGTTTGTTTAACATGAGATTTAAATAAATTTTATATAATTATCGATCATGTATCATAAAGTGCAAACGTATTATCATTTATCACAAATAATAAATTGTTATTTTGAAACGTAACAATATATTTCGACGTGGCGTAACACGAATCACTAATCATTTTCCAACACCGAGCACCGCAAAAAATTACTCAATTGTTTCCGTCTGAAAATAAAAAAAAACAAAACACCAACAGTCGAATCGATTGATAACTGCTGTTACAAGTTTTTTTTTTTTTTTCGGCAGCGATTACAAAATTGTAATCAACAAATAAAAGCGGTTTCCAAACTTTTTGTATCATCAAATTCAAACATAATTTGGCGTTCGGTCGTTCCAATTTCATAACGCTGTGGTTTTTGTTGTTTAAAAATGCGCTCGTTCGCTAACATGACCTAACACAAGACGGTTATTATGTTGTGTCGGAGTATGCGCCGGGGCACAAAAACCGTGTCGAATCAGCCACAATACTATCTAAGATGATGTTCATCTGAGCATTAGTGATATTCTTTAAAAACTTTCTGTTTATTTTATTCATAATGATAATATACTGTTATTTATCTATAATTAAATTAAAGCCGAGATGACCCGTGGGCTGGAATGCGTGGATCTTAACTGAAGATTGTGGATTCAAATTATTTTATGTTTTGTGAGGAAATCATTTGACCATTTCCAATGTGAACAAGTAGCTCACTAGATCCTATGGATGCTACACAATCTTCCCAATGCACTATATACAAAAAATTACGAATCTTGCCATCGCGATGTAGAAATGTCAAAGATTTGATATTACGCGTATATTAGTATTCGGAAGTAACAACTCATTCATGACGCGTACAGGCTGCTATAAAATCACCTAGTTATAACTCGTTTAGTTTGTTTTGACGAGTCCCATATATTACTGACAAAGCCAATTTTATAGTTCTTTTTTTATTTATTTTTTTTATTCTAATGTATTATTACTTGTCGTCGTCTTAATTACAATCATAAATTAATTCAAACGTTGCCTTGCGTAACTTCTGTTTATGCAGTACAATAAAATTAAAACATCGTTATTTTCTAATCGTTAAAAGTTTTAACGACATCAGAAACGTTATGCATTATTTGAAATTTGATCAGAAGACCGTTATTAACATAACTCTAAGTCCACGTCTCCCTTCTATAACGAGAAAACGCGTTAAAGATAATAGTTTAGAATTTTTAATCACAAATCATTTTCTATTATTTCTTCGGATGGGAGTTCATATCATTTATATATAGGCATTAAAAGCCCGCCCTCTGACGATCGGATCGTATAATTACAAGCGTGTTGAGTCGATTGAATCCTCTCCTATTTGTTTTCATAATCACAATTTCACGCGTACTTGCTGGGAGAGCAAACATGTTAAACTCTTAGTCACGGTGGCTGTTTTTTTGTGTACATTCGAAGTTTACACGTGCATTTAAAAGCCCGCATGGGGAAATCGTACACGTTACTAATTAAAGGATTGAAACGATGTACCTTCCGCCGCGTAAAGTTATCCATGCAAATGACTGAAATTGTCCTTATAACAACGGGAGCGTAGCGTTATCTGGAATGCGTGTGATACGACCACGCAGTGCTGAATAAACGCCCCGTGAAGTCGTAAAACCAAGCCACGGTAACTCCAAAGGACGCCTATAAATTCTTTATTTTATGATCGCGAGCTTATATTTAATTCTGAGAGCGTCCGCGTTGTTTCCTTTTTGTCATAATATAAACAAAAATTTATTGAAAATTTTAAAAGGCGGTCCGTCGATATCGTTTTATAAATAAAAGTAATAATGTTTGAAGCGCTAATGAGCTGCCATAAGCTGTGACTTTGTTGTGAAAGAAACGTCAGCGTCTAGTATATAAATCATTAAAGTAAAGATAAAAAATATATTTGAGGAGCCGCTTTAGGCTCGGCGTGTAACATGTAAATATCATGTCTTAATGTTTTGCTCTTAAGCAATAATTTATCGTTAAGCAGTATCGATCAAGTGTAAGGGTAGATATAATACAGTAAAATATACTTAATGAGAACGAAAGTTTATTCCTCTATCTGTTACTCCGATGATGTTTTCGTCATATCTACTAGATATTTTAATAAATAAATGTATACTTTAAAGTAAATTAAATCTAAAGATATTTCTACGTCAATAACACAGCAATAACCAACCTTACATTAAAAACAAACTTGTAAATAATTGAATTATCGTAATATCCTTCTTCTGGGTAATAGTTATCAAATGGTCGTCCACACAAAGTTGCGTCGAAGATCGCATCCTTAACGATGAGACTGCATTATGCAACTAAGGTATCTTTATATATTACGACTATACATTATGTACGTATATATATGACGTGTTAATTGGAGCGCGGAAGAGAATATATAAATGAAATAGTGAAGAACATCAAACAACCATTCGGACGATAACATAAGGCACTTGCTTGGAAGTAATAAAGATCACTGCGAACAGGACTACTAGGAAGTGACTCAGAATACTACTGTTAAACCCAATTACATAGAATAAGGAGCAACATTTTTTTATGTGTTTATTTTGTGAGCATTGTGTGAGGGAGCTTTATTGCGGACACTGATATTATGGAACGCTCAAACAGTCTTGATATTAGGTTTACGAACAATTAAAACCAGTATCTAAAAATGAGCACAACTCGTATATTTGTAAATATTTACATAATCTTTATGTATTTTTTTAAATTAAATTCCTGCAAAATTCGACATATACTTATTTTGGTATAGTACCAAAATATATAAATTTCATTATTTTTTTTATTATTCATATATTACATTGTGTGCATTAAATATTTAATAAATAAAAAAATAATAAAACATATATGTAAATTATTGAAAAAATATTATTGTAAAATAATTTAATCTTTATATAAAAGCGAAAAGTATCAAAACTGTCTCAAAAACGGAAGAGTGTTCGGTACCGGCCTTTTCCACACAAAGCGCACAAAGGCAAGTCATGGAGGCTTCGAAGCAATCTGCTCGACCGTCCGATTGCATACACAAAGCAACCTACACGTCATTGGTCTTCGCGTTGAGCAGAAACACAAACATTTAAGAAATCATCAGTAATAATACTTGGAATAAAAAAAATGTATGTCCGACAACAATGATTATAGTATATCGTACAATGGGTAAGGCTTACAAATGTAAACATTGACCGCTGCATCGGGTTTCGTGAATAAACGTCAGATGCTCTAAGAAAACACCTTTTACCGTACAGAGTATATACTACACTGTGGAATTCAACTCATAGCGACAATAAAAAAGAATTTACTGACTTATATGTAACAGGCGGAACTTTTGATATTAATATTTCCGGACCACACTCATGCAGGTCAACTTCATCTTATATCTGTAAGCATAGTATCTTTGCTTTATTTATATATGTTTAAGAAATCGTCTGTCTCGTTATTCTAGTGGTTTGATATAAGGCTGATCCAAAGGTCGTAGGTTCAAACTCAAGGTCAGGCCGATAAAATATTAATTGGTTTTTCAGTCGAAAATTTCTCAGTAGCAACCCGGATTCTAGCTGGAAGAAAATACCATCCATTGCCTCAGAAAGCACGTTATATACGTCCTGCGCTTAAAATATCGGTCGTGTCGGATTTGCCGCCCCATCGGGTTATAAGAGTGACGGAAAAGAAATTTTATCTGTGTGTGAGTGCAGAGTTGGGTATTGTTTAATTGTGATTAATCGTAAGACTATAAAAACTGGCTGTGCCCGCGACTTCGTATGCGTTTGAATTTAACGAAAATTTATTGTAGCCTAGTGAAAGTCCGTCCTTAGTTCTGCCAGTGAAAGTCCCGTCAAAATTGGTACAACAACAAACAGACAGACAGACAAAAATAAAAAAAAGTTATTTTAGTATATGTACCGTGTATATATTTTTTTTTTTAACTTAATTACATACATTTAGTAAAACGCGGTTATTTTAACAATACACTCCAATTTTATTATATGTACAGATGAATCATATGAAATAACGATTGAATTTTTTTATAAAAACCTATTAGTCTTTATTCGAATAGGTTTTGATATTAAATATTTTCATTATTTTCGCTTATAAAATATCAATATCAAATGAATACATATCAGTTTCGAAAGTTAACGATTTTTCGTACAATTTTTTTTATGGAATAAATGATTAATGTTAGTTCAGGTGCTATGGCTTAGAATCAACATTTACAAAAGGTACATGTCGGATCATATTTCTATGGATTCATTGCGTCATACAACACGAAGTTTACTTAGGATTTGCAAAAATGTATAAGGAATTCTTGAGTTCTTAAAATATGTTTTCATAGCCATAAAATTAATAGACAAAAATAAAAAAAAAACCAAATGATGGCCATTAAAGTTTAAATGTGACAATAAATAACACTTAAACTATATATGTGACAAAACATTATAATGACAATAAAAGAATAAATTTTAATAACAAATGTCTCGGTTCATCAAATTTGTCAACTATTGATAATTTAAATTATTCAAGAGATAAGATGAGCGCCTCTTTTATTACTGTCAACAAAAGTTTTTCTATGGAAATATAATTAATTGACAGCAAAAAATTTAACTAGTTGATATGTGATAAGCGACCCCGATTTTGTTCGGTTGAATGACATTTATATTTTAAACAACATCGCAACTGCTATACCTAAGTTGAGGGAGAACACTCAACGGAAGATCATCAGAACGGAAACTATAAAGTTGTAATGTTCTTATTCGTCTGACACATGGTTGTGCAAAATCTGCGTGTGTCATATAGTATTTTTCGCCCGCAGTAAAACAGCGTGGAGAAAAACACTCCGAACCTCTTTAAACGAGAGTTCTTGATCCATTTACGGTCATTGAAAATATTTACGATCGATATTACATAAACATTTAATTCTATAACAATTTTTTAAAAAAAAATACGTGATTTATGTGATTTATCCATATACAAATTGTTTTTGTTCTAGAAATGTTCTTACATTTCTTGATTTATGGAGAAAGTTAGGAGCTTATTGTAAACACATTGGAGCGGTGTGATGAAAAATTTATCAATATAAACATAATTAAAAAATACTGATAAAAGATATTCAAGGCCGATCTTATGAGTGTCACGTTTTGATTTCATTTCTCATCACTAATAGTGAAAAACGGCCAAGTGCGAGTCGGACTCGCCCATGAAGGGATCCGTATTGGTTTTTTTCTATTTTTGTGTGAAAATCTTAATGCGGTTCACAGAATACATCTACTTACCGTATAGTTCTTATAGTTTCGGAAAAAAGTGGCTGTGACATACGGACGGACAGACAGACAGACACACATGACGAATTCATAAGGGTTCCGTAAAGCTACGGAACCCTAAAAAGGTCGTATATAAAATGATGTACTTTACAGCCGAGCATAAAACTTTTTATTTGGTTATGTTTTATAAATACTTCACTCGATTTCTCCAGTGTCGCCACGGTTACATATATATAAAGTATCATTTTATACATAAAATAAACTAACTTACGACCTTTTCATGTTTTAAATCTTTTGCACTATCGCTAAGGTTAGAAGACAAATAATAAAACAATCGAAATATTAGTTATTTAATTCTAACACGTACGTTTTGTTTATTTATTCTGTCGATACACTTTATGGCATAACAAAATGAAATTGCTCCTGAGGTGTGCTTAACCCTGCATTCTCTACCGGACAGATTTAGGACATACAGGTTGTTTGTAGTGCAAAATAAACGTTGAATAAAATAAATATTTTAATGAAAAATATAATCAAAATCAAAATATACTTCATTTAAGTAGGCTTTTATAAGCACTTTTGAATCGACATTTAACAAACTATTTAAAGTGAAGCTACCACCGTTTCGGAATGTAGATTCTACCGAGAAGAACCGGCAAGATACTCAGTAGTTACTCTTTTTCAACATTTAAAAATACAGTAATGTTAGTTAAATACAATTATATATGTATGTTATGTCTCCTGCATGGAAGTCGACAAGCATTAACTCCACGCTTTTTTATCATCTATATAATCTTGTATCGAATAACATGCCTTCTTTACCAATGTATTTTTTACAAACGACTTTAATCTATGAAACGGGAAAAGTTAAAAATTAATACATATATATCACATATGATATACATTAGAGACATACAAATAGTACAAATTAAAATAACATTATTACGCGTATGTCTGTAGAAACAGATTCATACTAAATCTCAGACATTGTTCGTTGAAAGAATCCCGTGTGGTAGCTCTTCTTTATACACACAAACATATCCTCATTTTAACATTAGAATGTTTCGAATAAAGCTTGTCAAAACCGCCCACAACACGTCCAGTGACTCTCCTAAAACTATACAATGAAATAGTTCCATAAAAAAAAACATATTCATTCAACTCGTTTTCTAGTCCTCGAACTGAACATAGTTATATATACATTGGAATGTATGTATATCATAAATATTGAATACCGATCACATTCTGTTATATTGTTTTGACACTTACAAGATTTAAAGTGCGTTACTGGCGACTTTAATGCGCATATCTAGTAATATATTTACATTTTTACAGCCAGCAACACTTTATCGACACGAGGTAGTTATCTCGTTTGCCATTTGCGAACATTTACGATCTTCACATATTTTTAGTATATTAACATATAAAGCCTATTACAATTAGAGGAGGAGTAACACAAATAAACGACTTCGTCATTGAAATGAGACGATATCATTGGTCGAGACCTAAAATAATGTCAAGTATTCGTGAAAAAGTAACAGCCGAGACGGCCCAGTGGTTAGAACGCGTGCATCTTAACCGATGATTGCGGATTCAAACCCAGGCAGGCACCACTGAATTTTCATGTGCTTAATTTGTATTTATAATTCATCTCGTGCTCGGCGGTGAAGGAAAAATCGTGAGAAAACCTGCATGTGTCTAATTTCAACGAAATTCTGCCGTATGTGTATCCACCAACCCGCATTGGAGCAGCGTAGTGGAATATGCTCTCAAAGGGAGAGGAGGCCTTAGCCCAGCAGTGGGAAATTTACAGGCTGTTAATGTAAATGTATGTATTCGTGAAAAAATAGCATTATAAGCACTTCGGTAGTAAAATTAAAGCGGTTGTAAGTAAAAACGACCGTAGTCGACGTATCGAATAAAAATAAATTACGAAATTTTTGTCATTCATAATAAAGCTTCTTCGATTGTAAAAGACTATTTACTTCATTTTTAAATGTTTTTATGTTGTCCAATAAACTAGGCCACGATTCAATTTATTTATTGCATAAAAACGCTGCCATATAAGACATACATTTAATAACAATAAAGAGAATCGCAAATAATCGTTACTTTTTCAAATAGCAATTATTGAAACATTTCAGACGGAATCATCCCATCATGGTTGAGAGTGGAACTGTTTGCACCGGTACTTCGTGTTTTCTTAAGCATCGAGTAATTCAATACATAGGCTCATTGTAATGAATTCGACAAATAAATTGAAAAGCGTTTGTTGAAAGAGAAAAGTGGATCCTATTATTAAAACACTCGAAAACTGAACGAAGGAATTCTGCTTTATCAACTAATTAGATCGCAAGAAAAATATGCTGGTTGAAGTTTTAATTTTAAAGTCAGAAGTTTTCGCTTCGAGCGTATGCTTGACCTATTTTATTTCAAGAATCTGTGCGTTTGTAAAGAATAAAACTAGTGAGATTTTAATTTTATTTAAGGCTTAAATTTATTTTTAAAATACGTTTTTAATTTTATAATTAAAAAGCAAACGTACGAATGAGTTTCAATTGAAAAACTAGTATTAGTATTTGACTTTGTTCCATTTCTTTATTTTGTCATATTGCGAGTGACCTGGGAATAGACCCCGGAATTGTCGAGGCATGTCGGCACGACCGGTGGCAGGTGCCGTCGGTCACGTGCGATTGCAAGTAAAAGACAGAAACATTGCAAAGCTCCCGAAATGCTAACTGTTTATATTGGTCTAAAAATAGGTATTTTTGACCCGTTTATATTCTTATTTAAAAACATCAACAAAACAAACTTAGACGCTGAAATAGAACGCATTAATAACACTTATTATGGTTGATTTTAAAACAGAATATTTATAGTTTATTAATTGTATATAAATAAAAAAATATATTTATAATTTAATTAGAGAAAAGAATATCTACGAGAAATTACCGGCACTCCTTCGGTTGAAAGCTTTAAAATTAATATAAATTTGTAAAATGACGATTCAAAAGTGCTCGTAAAAGCCAATTTGAGTTAAGAATATTTTGACTTTGATGTAACAAACATTTATCTCAGGGAACACGAAAACTGATCACGTCAATTTGTTAAATAAAACATTATAATTATGATACAAGAATATTTTAATTACGTTCACGATTGGTAAATTATTTCGAAAACAATAAACCTGAAGTTAATACTCTAAGTACAGGTATTGTGTTTCGCATTGTAGCAAAAAAACGGCTTACACGAGTTAAAAAACACACCAAATAAATGAAAAACATCCCAAACTCCGTTTAGATAAGTAATAAAGAACGATACTTACACAAATCCTCATTTTTATAAAATAAAAACCCTGTACCGTTGATAAGGTTTAAAAACATCTTTAAACTTATGGCGTTTCATCAAATTTAATCCTTTTTGTTGCAAATAATCTCATACCATTTAAGAGTATCTTTTAAGATGTTACTTTTTTCCAGACAATGGTCGTAAAAGATTGTTTTTTTTTTTAATTCTATTGTTACGAATATATTCATTACATTGACAAACTAATCTTCAACTGACTTACTTAAAATATACATTATTTTATAACTGATTTATATATTTAGTCTTCCATTTCATACGAGAACTTCATTATGTCATACTATTGTCCTTTTAGTACCTATATGTCAGTCCTAAGTTATGTACTTTAAACTTTTTGTTAATGTTGCCCATAGGTCCAGTATTTAGAACAGGTGCATCTTAAAGATAAAGAATATAGCAGGTTCAAAGTCAGATAAGGACTTCTGGTTTTACACTAGGCATTGAAGGCATTTTAAGCGAAGAAGATAATCTTCAATCTTCCAACCCGCATTGGTACCTACTGCGTGGAATAAGTAAAATCCACTTCACAAAAGAAGATATTTTAGGTCACTTATGGTACATTTATAGCATGTTAATTTTTATATTAAGCAACCGATTATTTTTGTACCGTGATTTTGTATACTAATAGTTCATTGATCGTGGAGTTGAATAGGTCACTTGAAAACTAGTTACGATATTCATAAAAACAACATTCGTCCCAAGTTGTATTGAAGTCGAATAAATAAAAAAACTCAACGTACTTCTACACTTACAAAAAAAAGTTTTATATACGAATACGAAGCGTTTGCACTAAGCACTGTCTAGTTTTTCTATTCATACGAATGTCGGCCACAGGCTTATAAGCTTGTTAGATAAAATAAAAAGTGAGTTTAAATTATATAAATTCTAAGATAAGACATGAAACGTATTCTTTAAAAAAAATATCGAAATAAACAAAAAACAGAGAAAAAAAAGCGTTTAAATTCATTTTGCAAATGTTTGCTGTTTAAAGTAATGAAATAAGTCCCTCTTAAAACGTCTAGACTAAAGCTAATCTAACTTCGCAGAATTTCTCAGATTCTGTTACTTTAATACGATTTCCGATGCTTCAATAATTTCATTCAAATTTATTTAAAACCTCTCGTCTCATTGAGTTCCTTTGAACATATATAACACATAAACATATTATGTAAATAGCATAATCAACTTAGATGTTTTTATTGAAGTCGAACATTCACAGATACTAATCATCCGACAGAACTTCGCTCAACCGAGGTCATTTATAAAACGAACCTATGTAATACATAGAGTTTATCGATCGATTCAAAATCCCGTCATGTTTTTAAAATATTAACAATCATGATATACGGCAGGGGCTTAAGTCAGCGATATTTATAATACCGACGTGTGAATTTTATTACGATTATAAAAATATATAGTTGAATATGACGTTCCGGTAGTCAGTCGAACTATGTCCATTAATCTCGAAGTATACGCCTATTGGGCGTGGCTTCGGCTTATTAATTCGTGAGGAATTATTAAATCGACGCCGCTGTACAATGGCTTAGCGATTACGGAGAATAATTTGTCTTACATCGAAACATAAGGAACGGTCGAGTCGTTGATCACTCGTACTGATACAAGTCTGTAATACTCGCAGAGCCATATCCATCATCGGCATCTCGAAGGCTTTCATAAATAATATTGACAACGGATTGAATGATTGTTTTGACAAATAAAAGACGCGTTACATTCTGAGGCCATTCAAAAATATAAGTAATCAAGTGTGTGAGTGCGTTTCGTAGTGTTATGATTTAGTAGATACGTTCTCGAAATACTTCTCAAATCTACGACTGAACAAACTCGGTGTCTATTACATGTGAGCACAGCGAGACAATGACACGGAAAATGTTAAAATTTTATTAAAAACTAGTTGCCACGCACGGCTTTGCTCGTAATATAGTCGATCGTCAATTGTTTATAAAAAGCCTATGCGCTTCCTTGGAGTTCAAGCTTGGTTCATACCAAAAATTAATCAAAATCGGTAAAATTATTTGGTCGTGAAATAGCAACACACCAACAGACAGACAGAGTTATTTTGCATTTGTAATACTAGTGTAGATGTGTATAGGTATTTCATTCTCGTCTTTTTCGTTCGGGATTTTCCCAATTTTACTTCGGACTATCTTATTGCTTCTACCAATTTGTTTTGCGATCATGAAGATCATATTTAACAATAATAATTTAAGTGCAGTATTAAAATTATTTTCACTTTGATTTATAACTTCACATGTGAGTTTGGGACGGGTGAGTAAGAATCTCACAACAAATTTTTTAACCAAATCTACCTAACCGATTAATTTAAAAATATTAACATATTTTCGTAACCGATAGCTAAATAGTATCATTCCAAATTTAAAACGACGTTATGACATAATAAATAAACTATACGAACAAACTCACTTTAAAATTGACAGCAAACATTGATTAAGAACTGTGACGAAATATCCGAAAATCATACAAATTAATAGACCATTCACAGTGCAAATTTGTGCGAAACAACGCATTTTGTTAATACGTCAAAAGTATCTCTTCAATAAATAATTACTACAGGGAAGTTGTATTCGCTTTAGAAGCTTCGCTATAATATTCCAAGCGCTCCAATTGCCTTAGGTTTTATAACGAAATACGAAGATTCAATAGCGGAAAATGAATTCAATGTACAGATATTAATGATTTTCATAGTGCAGCAGGCTAATCGCTACAAGATAGCCTAGTACACTTGCTACTACAACGAAACGGAGGCGGTTAATTATATCTGGACGTAAAGCGGTTTAGCAACTTAGGTATTTATTGGCGGCTAACTAAGGTTAATTGTCTCCGATGTCGTTAACACTGGACCAAGCTAAATAGCAGTTATACATTCACGCCTTAAAAGATTACACTCTTGACGGAATATAACGGAGGCTATAAATTACAATATTCTCACCTCAATATAATGGATTGGAGTTTTAACGTAGATTAATATCACACAAATAATTATATTATATCAACCGCTAAGCGAAGACGTATTGAACACAATTCATCAATTAAGACGTTTAAAATACAAGATAATATTATCTACGAATTATCATTAGGCGGAGATATTATTGATCAATATTTTCCAACAAAAATAAATTCAAATTCAAGTAATATTACACAGGTTTGAAAATTTTTAAACAACAAAATAATATTATATTCTATCTTAGCGAAGATGTTATTGAGAAATATTTTTCACCAAATAATTAATATATTTCAAGATATGACGTGTTATAAATGTTTGCATCGATTAAATTATCGCGGTTAAGGTATTCGGCGGTTAGTTGCCATAAGCTAAGGCATCGCGAGCTGTCCGTCGAAAGATTCGATCGAATCCATCTCAGTCACATGCCTAAAATAATACTCCATCAACGTGAGATCACAAGCTGTCAAGTAGCAGGCTCTTATTCTGGGAGAATTCTCTTCGAGGACCCTTAAACACCTTTCGGGTCATGATAAAAATAAATAATTGAATATGTAACTTTTGTATCCATCTTAATACGTATATGACTAGTGTTGCCCAGTGTTCATAAATCGAGCATATGAATTATTGAAAAATTTAATACACGAATTTGCTTGTTTCCATTTTCTACGGATAATTCCATTTTTTTCAATGACTATCCTAAACAGCTACCACAAACAGGGCTTTATTTGAACATCAAATATTTTTAAAAGAATAATTGTGAGAACTAATTTTTTCTATGCAAGTACACTTAGTAAATGCTCCATACTTTTAATGACCTCGTTGGTCTAGTGATCATTTAGAAGATTGCGGATGCCGAGAAGTCAGATTCGAATCCAGGATCAGATCACAAATTACCCTAGCTAAGAACGGCATGGATCGTTTCAGATAATAGTACTCTAAAAGAAAAAAAAATTGCCACTCGTGTCAAACGAACATACTTATACATCGTCTAGGTCGCGGTTAAATATAAAATCGATCAGGAGAACATCATTATCAACATGAATACGCTTTTAATGACAACAATGTTGAAACAATAAACGCGACGACAATAGCAATTGTCGAATAAATATCCTTTCACTTTTAATAAGTAAAAGCGAAACGTTTGAAACATTGTCAAATATATCTACACGACGCGCTGAACGAGCACAGTGCAGGCCCTTCATTGTAATTATCTTTTATTGTTTAAAAAATAAAACATTAAAATATATCAGACGTTTCCATACGGATCAAAAGGAACTCGGCTCGAACGATCTTTCGAGTATAAATTATTTATGTAAATTCTTTCGACCGGTCAAAATTGTATTTCAGAATCGAAGTGATTAATGTAGACGGATTTTTCACTTGGCTTCTTGACGAAACGATCAAACAAATGACGCTAAGATTGGTAAGCACTCGAGACGAATGTCTGCTGGGAATTCATTACAATCTCTTCGAAAAAATAAAAAATAGCTGTAATTTCACAATATTATTCGGCTGACAAATAGGATGTCATCGCGAGGGGATTTTCTTTTTAATCATTAATGGAAACTTCGGGATTGAAAGCAATCAGTAATACCACAAAAGACTTTTTGGTCACGTAATAAGGGATGACAGACTATCTAGAGGCGTATATTAAAAAAAAAAATACAAAGCATACAGATTCCTAAGGTTAAGGGCCTTTCATTAAATTAAGTGTATTATAATGAAATATATATGATTCGGTCGTGTATCGAAACCTGTACTCAAGTGATATTTCCGACAGGAGCGGAGGGGCGCATGCGTTTAATGAAATCAAAAGGATTAAGAGCATCTGCCTGCTTGTTATTCAAATCGATTTCGAGCTCGTTTATCATTTTAAATAAGCTACTGCTTAGATAAATTCGGGGTGTGGTTCGTGTACAACAAAGGAGAGCGGTATTCGGTAGCTCAATTAACAAACCGGTTATATTATCAAATGAATAAAAGAGAACTGACTTTGTGGTATGCTGGAATAAAATAACCGACAAATTAAGTAGCTTTCATATAGATGCAAGTGATGTTTCGTAAGTTAGGAAATATCTTTTGTCTTGTCGGACGAAAATACTTTAATTTCATTTAACGAAACAATAATTTTATATTAATGGTAAAGATTCAAGTTATTTCAACAGAAGACGATTTTTGTTTAAATAATTTCGTTTATGTTAGGGTAATGTATACCAGTTTTTTGTTAGAACGCATTGAAGAGTCCACTGTTAACTCAATAGTACTGACGTATATGTAATAATTATTGTATTTAATATTACATAGACACATTTAATCATTTAATAAATCTGCAGTACGAGTATTTACTCGTAAATGACAAAATGAATCGAATTTAGTGCTTGCTACAATTCGCCTCAAACTGATGACGCATCGTATTCTCTTAGTACTGGAATGTAAAATTGTTTTTTTTTTTTATTTATTTATTGATTTAGTACAAAAACGTAAAAGAAAAATAAATAAATGATGATGTAGGATATCAAGATTAATGTATCAATATAAGACTTGAACAATAAAATAACGCGAACACTGGTCGGGGTGTTTAGAAAATTGGGCGCAATTGTCCTGCCGAGTTAAATCTTTGATAATGTCTTTGGAGAAACGAACGTAATAATAAATCTCAGTTAATTGGAACGCGTCGCTTGTGACAACATAATGTGACCGTTTTGTTTGTTTGCATTTTTCTTGCAACTCGGTTGGAGGAAATTAACGAACTAAGGCTATGCGAATATAAATAAATATACGAGTCAGAAAACATCAGTATTTCCATGATAATAACATACGTTGGTCTAAAATCTAGACATACTCAAGCCGTAAACCTCGTGGTCCCAGGTCAGGCCGACAAAAATTTTTGGGTTTTCTATTAAAAAAATATCAGTAACAGCCCGGAGAGCACGTAGTCTTCTGCTTAAACTCTTTTCGGTCCTGTCGGATTTGCTGTCATATCAGATTATGAGAGTTGGGGAATAGAGAATTTTCCTGTGTTGCATACACACACACACACACATACACACTTGTGCAGTGTAATATGTCTTGCGTTATTGGCTGGTCGCTCTTAAGATTAGACGACGTGGCCGAAATCAGAATGGACGACATCAGCACATAAAAACAAAAAACAAGATTTAAAGTCCAGTTGATAGCGGAGTCGAGAATAGTGAACTCTTTGAATTTATATTCCTGGAGTCGCTCATCTAAAATATAAGACTCAGGTCTAAGAATGGCTGGCTACCTTGTAAGCCTACTTATTTATAGCCGGGATCTGTTGTTGGATACATAGGTTTTCATACGCGTTCTATTCGTTTTAAACTTCCATATCATTTATGTCATAAATTTGATTTTACAGTTGAATCAAGTTGGATAATTTCAATAAAAATATTCCCGAGGTTGTGGTGACCACCTACCATCAAGTAGCCAATTTGCCAGTCTACTTACCAAATCTAAACATAAACAAAATGCTAAGTAGAATGAGTTCTATAACTTTTCAACAAAAGGAAAGTTTTTTTTCAATGTAATAAAACATTTAACACGGAACCTATTAAGCTCGTCATATTTATCACGGCTGTAATTTTAGTTAAACGTGTTTCTAGTTACGAGAATATGAATCTCATAGTATTATAATCAACGATGAAAATATAAAAGGGAATAGATTAAGACTAATCACTCGAACGTTACGGACTTTTACTGAATACCATCGTGCTCACCTCTATTGAATTATCATTGCGGCTTCGTGCAACTAACTAATATACATTTTGAGTTAGTGTAGATCTTTTAAAGTTGCTACAGTTGCAAGTAGTATTGATTTTATATCTGTAGGTACTAAAATTTCGGAGGGGGCCGTTTCCGTACTGATGGCGGCCATCGCAGGGGTTTTTAGTGAGTACAAATCTCACATAACCCGACATCCCCCCCAGGAGTCGGGTATCTATGAAGATTTACCCTGCGTCAACAAAAAAAGGTACTAAAATTTATGAAATATTCGTTTGTGACTGGATCGTTAGTGTAGGGGCTGGCGTATGAAACTACAGTCCCGAGATTGAAGCCTCTGGTCAGGCAAATAAAAGCTCAGCTATCCCGTGATGCTCCCCGAAGAGACGAAGTGGGTACTGCTGGTTTTATGATGGGTATTTTAGCGCATTCAGCACCGGCGGGTCTCACATACCCCACACTTTATATGGGGGTTACGTGTATATGCGTTTTCCCAGGGAGATAAAAAAAATATATTAGGTTTTTTTTTGCCAAGAATATTTCATTCGCAGACCGAAGTTTTGTCGTCGCCACTGATAGCAAGGTCGCTCCTCGGAAAGCATGTTAATCCGTTTGTACTACGTCTAAGCTCACTCAGTTCGTGTCAGATTGCACTTCTATCCGGATTATTTAAATGAGGGAACAGGGAATACACTTGTGCTAACACACACACCCTCATACTCCATAATCTCTCCTGTGCAGTTAGATATAATTTGTTAATAATTGCCGCCGAGCCGTGACCAAAGTCGGTTAGACATCAGAATAAGTCAAACATAACCGCACTGCTGGTTCAAAATACAGTTGCAAGATTTAACTAACACTAGCAGGTGAATTTAAATAAGGCTTATTACAAAAACACGCAATCGTATAAATATATCGTTTATCTTAATCTACTTAACCAAACGACATCTGTTTACTCTGTATACACAATAAAATAAACTAAACAAAGGTAACTGCAAAAGGTTGTATCTAAAACGACGCCTTACAACCGAACATATAACTTTTATTTCCTCAAGTTATATTAATATAGCGTTCATATTTCCTCGTAACCGTTTCCATGGCAACTAACAAACAGCGTAACTTCGGTATTATTAAATATGTTATTAAATAAATACAA
The DNA here is from genome assembly GCF_037043105.1 of Vanessa tameamea. Lineage (NCBI taxonomy): Eukaryota > Metazoa > Arthropoda > Insecta > Lepidoptera > Nymphalidae > Vanessa > Vanessa tameamea. Next base: position 1,864,872 of record NC_087319.1, on the reverse strand, counting down.
TAACACACGACTCTTCAGTTTGAATTTCGAACACAATGTGTACATAAGGCTTTTTGTAACTAGAAGAAGCGAAGTTACATTCGAAAATGTGTCCCGTATATTGAAGGGTTGAGAAATCGATTGCCCGATAAGATCCTAACGCACTGTACAAATACTTCTGCTTAGTAATAAAAAAAAAGACCGATACAGCAGGACCGGCTATTGTTATACATTTTATTGTTGCCAGAGAAAGCTAGTATCGTTTGATTAATCTATTTTTCATTTAAATTAGACATCAAATAGGTTACAGGTAATTAATGTTACGTTAGTTTCATAATGTAAACAATGGGAGTATTATGTGCTGACGTAGGACTATTAATAGAATCGTAGAACCGTAAACGAACTCATCTTTCATGTATAACGTATTTATTGTACATTACGAAATTAATACATTAATAATTAATGGTAAATATCTAAAGCAGCCCAAATACTTGGTACATTACTTAGCAGTGAAGTTTTAATACTGACGTCAAACGAATTTCAAAATTTATGGTATGAACTAATTCCGTAAGGGATTCGTAATTCATTCTCAACGCAGATCCAGCTGCTCAGAAAATATTAAAGAGTGTGCCCAAACTTAAGTGTTCTATTATGGGGCAAGGCCAACGGCCTTACGCGCTGTCCAAGACACGGAAGTGTCAACATTGCCTAATTCCAAACTCCGATCTGCTATAAAGAATTTCTCAGCAAAAAAACCCAATAACGTTCATTGGCTCGACCCGATGTTGGGACCCATCATCATGCGTTTAAAGACATTTCAAAGATAATATGTAATCAAATATTATACTTATTAGTTTCATAACATATCTGATTATTTATTAAAGTGCGCAAAACAGCCCGTTGCGCAAAAAAAAAACTCTGCCCATACTACAGCTGCCGGCAAATCGCTCGGCAAACATTAGCTAAGCGCGCGTGAAATTGTCTACGCGAGCTCCTGTCCGTATATTATGTAAGTTAGTATATTAGTAGATCGTTCTTATATAACCATTAAGCACGTTTATATTATAACCATTAATAAAAAATTCAGTATTCATGAAAAAAATCCCATCTTTAAACGGATAAGTCAATTAAATATCTTCATAAATTCAAAACCGGTCACACAAAACCATTCTAGTTTTATGGTGATTAAACCAGTGCAATTACAAGCACAACGTATATCTTAGTTTCCGTGATCAATGTTATGACGTCAATGTAATTTTGTCAAATTTGGCCTATTCTTCATTTCTATATGAAATTTAAAAAAATTGACGATTCACTTCAAATCAGCCCTATCATTTGTCTTATTTAAAACACGTATCTATAAAAGACGAATAAAAATGTATATCATAAGTGGTTACAACGTCGACAATCAATACTCTATATGAAACAATATTTAGTCATTAATTACATATTCTTATGTAACATGTACAAGGTAACGTCTTGAATTGTGATAATATCCAATCAACTTCGACTTGTAGCCCACAAATTTAAACAGTTAGGAATAGACTGGTCGTCGGATCACATGTTGGATGAAATTAATTTAATATATCGTAGCAGGTGAGCGGTCCTCTCAAAACCTTTTATATTTTATCATTATACCGAAATAACGCTTAACCTTTAACGAGATACCATAAAAACTAACAATAATATAAGTGTTTAATTTCTATACCTGCATTTCACGGGTTATAAAAAAGGCTTATAAGCAACAGGGGTGAGCCGATGGATCGACATGCTGTTTTTATTCAATAACCGTACCATTTCGTTGAACGATTCGTATTACACAAACCCTTTGTTATTTTTAAATTGACTGAGACCGTATACGAACGAACGCGGAGAAAATACATTTTATTTACATATTACATATACCTCTGTACATTATTTATTTCTTACTTTTATTAATAAAATTTAATAATCGTAAAGAATTTATATTGAAAATCTACAATAGTTTAATAAAATTATAATTTACATAATTCAAAGAGGATTTTAGAAGTTAACAAGTCTCAATTAAATTCAAAGAATTTTCCTTTTACTTCATTTGGTAACATATTGAAAATTACTGCTTTTAAATGAATCAAAACAGTAAGACAAATTGAGGTGAAGTATATAATTATTTATAGTTTTCGCAGCGTTGGAAAGCGCTGCATGCGCTTTCATTTAATAAGCTATTCCTCAAAATACTTATTTGCAACATAATCATACCATAGAACATATATTATCAACGCTTAAAATATAAAAAAAGTTTTATGTCATTGTACCGAACATGTATAATAACTCGTATGTAACATTTTAACAAGACTATATTAATAGAAACTCAAACTAATTTCTTAAATTATATAAATAATCATTTTTATAGCGATATGTTTTATTACAAAATGTTTAAAAGATTAAACATTGTAAATCACTTTGAACATAATTAAGGGACTTGAAATATCATGTCTTCAAATATGTTTAAACCACAATTTATAACAATAACAACAATTACTAATAGGAAAAAATAAATCGACGTAATTTGAGTTTCTACAAATAAAACCGAAACTAACACAAAGTAATTCGACGTCCCGTCATTAAATAATTAAAAATAAATTATGTAGGAATTAAATTTTATAGTTGTGAGTTTAAAACAAATACCACTTAAAATTACATTATTTGTATTCAACTTAAGTTGAAACTATAAGATATTTACAGACACTCGCTAAGAATTAATGAAATTTTAACTGTAGAAGGCAGGCCATATAAGTAGACCCCGTGTATTCCCGACAGAGTAGGATAAAGCAACCGCATCTGAGTCCATGATTGTTGTAAGAGCTGAAGAAAAATTTCGAGTTAATCGTGTATTTATATCAAAATCATTATTATTTCTTAATCAGCCTTTAGCAAATTGTGGAAAAACTAAGGTGCTAAAGGCATCCTCAAATTATTTTTTAAATTTTATAACATAAGTGGGAGAGCACCTGAGCCACCTAATGGTACCACCGCCCGTAGACCTTTACGCTGTACGTAATATTAACCATTTGTTACGTCACCAATGCGACACTAACCCTTATACACTGACTTTCAAACCGGATCACATCAACAGTACCAACGACTGTTTGGTAGTGGTATCTACCCAAACACTTGGACAAAGTCCACCGTCAAGTACGGGTTTGTGTGGGCAGACGTGGGGCGTTTGCCAAATCCTTTTTAAATCGGTAATGTTTTGAAATGGAATGCACTAAGCCGACAAAAGGAAACGAAGAAATCGAATGACGTTAAGACAATATTTAACGAATTTTGCTTTTGATTAATTTTCTTTTAAATTTGAAAAAATAGGTTAATAATGTCAGAATATAAAATAGCGTATAAGTAATATAAAAAAGAAACCTCTTGAGAGAACCCCGAAAGAAATTTCTCCACCGCGCAACTCCAATGTCGATACAAATGTGACGGAATTTCATCCGAAAAATGGAACCTGCTTTCTCACGACACCTAATCCTTCGAACACGAGATGAATTAATAATATATTGTAATAATAAACACTAACTAAGTGATGCTTGCCCGGTACTGAATGCACTAACTGGACTGATCTCGGCTCGGCGTTAGATAAATTATCTCAATACTTCAAAGGCACTAAAACTACAATAATAGACAAAAACCAAATTTAATCGTACAATTATATCAAAAGAGCAAATACTTTGCGATTCACAGGCATGCCGATCGGTGTCATTGGTTTAAAAAAAAAAAAAACGCCGCCGATTCCAAAGGGGAATTTTAAGGCAAATACCGATCGCTTGTACGAAACCGTGGCGTGTTCTATTCAAGCCTTTGTCGCATCGATTTGATTAAAGTAAAGGAGGCGATCACATGCGATGCCGGCGGATGTATCGTGTTTACAAACGAACACCGACTGCATTGTGACCAAGGAACGAGTAACGTTCCTGCTGGAAGGAGGAAATCACCCGATACAAAGCCAAGGGCGATGATCAGAACACAGGTTAAATTGAAAACGGCGACAACGATCTGGAGGTGTATAAACGCTGTTACTACAGAGCAGCGTAAGGAATGGGCGGTGAATCTTTTTATTATCAAATTGTAACGCTTTAATGGAAGGTGTGAAAATCAATGGTGTTGTGGTGTCAATTTACAAAGCGTTGTATCATATTTCCTTAAGATAAGTAATCTGTTCAAGGGAATCCTTTACCTACCCTTTAAAATCGTATTTGTATTGCTTCATGAACTAAATGATTCGTGTGAATCCATGTTAAAGAACAGACTTGTCTCTTAGCTTCATTCATATTTTAAAAATAAAAGAAAAACAAAACACAAAGCTACTATGTAAATATAAAAAAATGTACATCAATTAAAATTTATCACTAATTTGTTATAGATAAGAGACATAACATAAAATCAATTGGTCTCGTACCGGAGCGATCCGAGCAACAGCGACGCTTAATGAGCTGATGTTTTACGATCTTACGAACACTGCCATTGGACTTACAAGTAATTAAATCTTCAAGCGAGTCTGTATTACGAATGTTTTAAGAATTGACACGGGTAGTGCGAGTTTCGAAGCAACACTTATTCACGATGAGTTTTCGCGGCGGGAGATCCCGCGCCTAATTTCTCGGCGCGACGCAGTCTTGCGATTTATTTTAAATGAGATCCTTTGTAGCGCCCCCGCTGCGCTGACATCAATAATTTTGCAAGAGCCTAGATTAAAACTGATTAAGACACAAAACAATTTGTATTTTGATCATTATACGAGCGTATCGCATTATAATTCAAATTTAAAACGTCGCATGTTAAATGTATAAAATTTTCCATTACATTTACATTAGCAGCCTGTAAAATTCCCACTGCTGGGCTAAGGCCTCCTCTCCCTTTGAGGAGAAGGTTTGGAGCGTATTCCACCACGCTGCTCCAATGCGGGTTGGTGGAATACACATGTGGCAAAATTTCGTTGAAATTAGACACATGCAGGTTTCCTTCACCGCCGAGCACGAGATGAATTATAAACACAAATTAAGCACATGAAAATTCTGCCTGGGTTTGAACCCGAAATCATCGGTTAGGGTGCACGTGTTCTAACCACTGGGCCATCTCGGCTCTATTATAACATAAATTAACATATTTTTTATACATTGTCTTTTATTAACATAATAGCATCAAGTCATAATTAAACATATTAAATATAATGAAATTTAAAGCCAGAAACCGAATGTTTATAAAATCAGTAAACGCCGCGGTAATTAAAATTATACAGCACTAATTTTTCTCGCGGTGTTCGTGTCACGTCAAGTCGGACAGAATTCATTATTGGAATGTCATGCGGAATAGCCCGCTCGGTTCAATATCCGCGTTGTCAGTAATTACCAGTGAGGAACGCTCCACAATCGGAGGGAACACTGTCGAACTTAATCGATTCTCGTCAAATCCCGAGGTACAGTTTTAAGAGTCTAAGCTGATTCATCACTGCTTACGAAGTGCGACTTCCTAAAACGAAATTCGCTCCGACGCGTGACACTAACAGTAATTTAATGTGGGAGGCGAATAATTTCGTACTACTCGTGTGGGTGGAGCGATTTGTTACCGCAAATCCGAAGGTAAAGGTTTATTAATTCTATTCTCTCTTCCTATTTCCAGTATGTTATGCGGACGGTAATAGCCAGGTACGGACGGTAGATGCAGATAGTGATGTATTGAATTACAATTAACATATCGACCGTTCGATCGGGACGGCTTTATAGAGACGATAAAACGAGCAGCTGACCCTTTGAAAATAAAACGACACCTTTAATGAGACGAGCCAGGTCAGAATGTGAGAATCGAAGAGACGGGTAGCTTCGTATCGCTTTTTGAGATCTAGAGGTTATAATATAGGTTAGTTTTTTTTTTTGTGTTACGTTTAATCGGTTCATATTAAATACCCTATTATGATTTTTTTTTTCAACTCGTGTATAGATTTAAAACGACAGATAATAAAATTGAACAAACGAATTGTTATTTTTTTAAGTAATTGTAAAACTCCTCAGCACAAGTCGTTGTCAGTATACCCCATCAATCTTTCCTGTTATTCTATTACAAAGTTTGCAGTATCGAGCTGGTGATGCAATGACACCAAACTGTCAAAGTCAAATGCAATTATGTGGAGTGTATACGTCATAGGTATTGGACAAACATTGGAGCAAAGCGAAACGCTTGACCCCACCAAGGCACTGAGGTGTCAAACTCTGTGACGAGTAATTGACACCGAGCGAGCCACGCGTGAGAATATTTGAACAAATAACCCCGTAGTTTATTCTAGTACCGGTAATGATTCATTTCGTTAACGGTCAACTTAACACTTAGAAATATCCAATACCGTTGAACGTCCATTAACCTTGTGGATAATTTACATAAAAACCTGGCGAGATGTTAGGAAAATACAGACGCATATGTAATGAAAATAAAATATCATATTTTCCACCTAACTCATACGAAAGTAGTTTTGATATTGATATTTTAAACGATATTGTAGCTAATAATTCAGATGTCCTATGTATATTGTATTTGATGACCTTGCTCTGCATTCTCCATAAGTAACGCTGCAAAATGCAGATGTTAATTAATAGAAAGTTTGTATACCTACATACAGCAATGAGCAATATGTTTTGCAGTTTATTTTAAAACCACAGTTCACAAAATATTGTTACTAAAAACTTAAACAAGATGCAAGGTACGAAATGACGAGTGCAGATTTACGGAGCAGCCGTTGAAATGTTTATGGGACTTCACTGGAAGTGAAGCGGGGACTCCCAATTAAAACAGTCGAAATTGGTTACGTCGTGACCGACAACAATCATTCACTGTCTAGCTTCGATAACAAATTTCGATGGTCGATATCCAAATCAGTTTTTATCATAAAACTAAATAAAATATAACTATAAATGTCATTATGTTTTGGAAAGATAAGGATATAAGCTTATTGAGTCGCTACATGCAGCGAAACATATTTTATTGCTTTTTTTTTTAATAATATCAATCAGAAAGGCAAAAGGCCCAAAATTTAAGTGGATGTCATCATCTTTAGACATTTTCTGTTTAGGAACAAGTAATATTTTCATATACCGTCATCATAAGACCATCTTAATTTTCATTTGGGGTTGTATGAACGACCCTTCATTCAAGATGGTATTATACAATATACTTGTAACACTGGCTCACTTACAACATTTTTTTACTGTATAGCAGTAGAATAATCGTTCCAAATATCACATAATATTAAATAATAATATAACCAATAATATTAAAAATTAAGTTACCTTATGTATTCATATAAGTAATATCAAAAGTAATGAGTCCAAAGCACTTTTGTATCATTTGGTGGTAGGGCTTTGTGCAAGCCCGTCTGGTTAGGTTTATGTGTGGTCCACACATCAAATATTCTACCAACAAAAAGCATACTAAATAATTAGTGTTTTCTGGTTGAAGGGTCGAATGAGCCAGTGTAGCTATCGGAACAGAGGACTTAATAAGTTAGATTCCAACACTGGCGCATTGGCGATGTAAGGTACAGTTAATGTTTCTTACAGTAACGTCAATGGGCGGTGATTACCGCTTACCATCAAGTAGCCTCTTTGCCAGACCAACTACCTATTTCATAAAAAGAAACACGTTTACATAATAGATTATATGTTTATTCAATAGAACAAGGCACGCGTACTGAGCTGCACGCCCTTTAATATATTAAACAATTAAATTATCATATAAAACCTTCTTCGTACACATTGTATTATAAAATTATTCATCGCGCGATGTTGTCGTAGACCTTACTTAGGTCGTGATCGTAACATTTTATAAAAACATAAAACGTCATAATACTATACATAATCATGTGTTACTTGAGCCATAACACAGGCAAAGTCCATGGCATCGATGACTCATAAAGAGACATGCCCCACACGGAGCCCGTTCCATGCACCCATAAATTATACATGACATGTACATGCATTTACTACATTTACACCTACTTTCATAATGTTTAATTTCGAGACGCGACGCGGTTGTCTGCGATCGTTAAAATTACATAATTATTCATAATAACGACCGTATACGGCAAACAGTTTCGTATTTATGACAGATTGTAAATACCGAACTGGTAGTGAGATGTATTATACAAAGATTATTTCATCCGGACTTCACGCGATGTATATATATATTTAACTAGAGAGCCGTCCCGTCTTTTCACGCGTTCAATTTATTAATACATAAAATTTTATGATATAAATATAACTTCCACCTTTTAGCACTTTGATTAATTAAATTTAATGTCGGAGATAACTCGCTTCGTGAACAAAATCAAACAAACAAATGTTACCTATTTATAATATTAATTAAGTTAAATTCGGGGAGAAATTAAATATTTTTTTATTAATGGCAGATATAATGATAAACATGAAAAAATATATATTTCTTTAAATATTCATTGTATAAATGAAATACGAAAATTATAATAAGTTTTATAACAACAAATGTGATAAAATCCACACATATTTTCGAAAACGAGCTTTTAAAAACATTGGGCATTATTGAAATTATTTATACAGAGTAGAGTTTATGTACACTGTTATAAATTAACACTCAATGAAATAACATTCAAATATAGAAACAAATATAAACTCACTCAATTAAAATAAACTTTGATATATAACCCTTTAATCGTTTTACATCACTTGCATATTTAGTTAGTATAGTTTATAATATTTTTTATTATTATTAAAGCGCTAAACTTGCTTAGCGTGTTCAAAATCTGTTTCATCCTTAAATCAGTTTATTAAACAGGCAATTAAGATGTCATCGACATATTTAGATTTATACGAAATAATTATATGCGTATAATTTAAACCTGAATATTGAACGAAGAAGAAGAATCAAGAAATCTTTATTTTAGAAGAGAAAGTGTAACATTGTCTTATCAAAAGGGAAATTGAAACATATTAAATAGTTACAATATAAAAGATATAGCTTGATTCTATAATATTTATCCAAACGTCTATATGAATGTTGTAAAGAAAATTATCGGATTATACGGATAAACTTACGACCCGTAAACATTTTTTATTTACATTTTAATTATTCTTTGAAATAACTATTTAAAAGTTAGTAGCAACTAAAACATAGTATAATTTGATTTAACAATTAGTACAAAATTGTAACAAAACTTAATTTTATTTTGTTGGCACATCATTGATTGGCAGGCCACCTGATGGTACGTAGTCATCACTACCCAAATACATTGGCGCCTTAAGAAATATAACTATTCCTTACCTTACAAATGAGCCACAAACCTGAGAAACTATGATTTCGTGGTAGAATATGTCAAGAGTGGGTGATACCTACCCAGGTGAGCTTGCACAAAGTTCTATCACCTTTAAAAGTGAGTTTTTATTCTATATTCGCTTTATACTGCTTCTTAATCGTCAAAGAAATTGAAGTTTACATAAAATAGATACGTATTTATGAACAACAAATTCAGTTAAATTCAAAGATATAAAAGATTATAAAATTTAAAAGCAAAAAAAGATAATAATTTAAATAAATTATACAAAGTATTATTCTAAGAGAACTAATATTCCTGTGAGAAAAAAAAAATCAATCTCGAAAACTCAAACAAGAAAGTATTTTAAGTGACATTACTTGACACGAAATAGTTGCTCGCTTTAAACTAGCAAGCAAACTTCAAATTTTTAACACTCGCTGAACATAACAATGACGTCTCGCTAAGTGCCCTCTTATGTTCGCTCGACAAATATTTGTAGAAATGTCGAACGAACAGCATTTTGTGTATAAATAAATGATCAATAGTTACAAACCGTTACATTTAATTACCGATCGTAAGTTCAAATTCAGCGAGCCGTTACTTATTGTTTACGGGCAATTGGAACGATTAGAAGATGTAATTTCGTTCTTCCCATGAAGATATACTAGATATTAGATTAGAAATAAAATTAATAACTTAAAAATAATTAATTTATTACACCCATAATCATATTTGCAATTCTTTATTTAAAAATATTCACTCCAGAAATAGATTAGCAGATCGCCTTAAGATTTAGTGATAGACATTTCGTTAAACATCAATGTGTCACCAACCATGGCCACTGAGTTATTATATACCGTGTGCACTGGCTCACTCTGTCATTCTAGCCGGAACACAACAATATTAAGTATTCCTGTTTGATGGTAGAATATCCGATGAGTGTATAATACTTACTCAGGCGAGCTTGCATAAATCCCTGATACCAAGTAAGATAAAATATCTACATGTTATAGACACGTCACGCAATATATTAAATGTATCTGTATTATTGATATGCATACTCATACGTTTTGTCATTGCCTAAGCATAACACAATAACTACTCCTAATAAAGTACATTACAAACTTAAAAAAAAAGTATAGTGTTTTTAATAATGAATAAATTAGACAGACATAATTTATTAATAAATTATCTCATCGACTACACATGAAGTAATTCGAAACACCGGAACAAATTTAACAAATCGTCGAAGGAAACGCATCTACTAAACTTAACATGTTCTGTGTATCTGTTTATTAAAAACTGTATATTTATTAAGTAAATAAATAAATAAACGAGCGGAAAGTTACGATACAGTTTGCAAAGCAATGTTAAAATCTATTCGAGGTAAACAGAGATAAACGCCGCGAGTTATTTCCGTATACATCGGTAGATGTTCCGCTCACAATAAAACTCTGTACAGCGATATCGCTCCGTGCGTTCCGTCTACTCTCCGGGGATACACGCAATAACGCTCAATTTTAGAGAAAACAACCATAACTCAAAGCACTGCACTCTGTCGTTTGGGTTCCTTTCTTCCGGGCAATTTCTATTACCATATAGACGCGCTACTTTTCAATTCTTTTCCATTAAACTTACTGCATCGCCGTGCGTTCCGCTGCCGACTACGTCTCGCCCGCTATTCTAAAAATACATTTATAAAACGCTCTTTACTCGACCGCTGCGGTCCCCTGCGACTGACATTCTATTGCGAATTTCAAAGTATATTTTCACATAAGGAAAAGTGCCCCCGGTCAATGAAGCTTCCGTACAGACAACGGAAGTTGCGATTTTGCTAACATGCAGTTTGAAATCTAAACAGTAATTTTATACCATTATCTGAAGAAAATTGAATTGCTGCATTTGAAATTCATCACAAGTATTATAACTTTGTTGTATTATTTGCATAACATTCAATATTAAAGTACTTAAAGATGAATACACAAAAAATAAAATAAAGTCACGTATTGCATTTATAGCGACGGATTATTCAACAGCGATGTTCAAAAATTGAAAACTCTCACATTATAATCTCTTTAAATAAATTTATATTTTTGCGGATTGTATTTAACTCACTAGGCACATCAAAGGCCTAACAGACCCCCCAATTTGTCATAATAACGGAATACCATAACCGAAACATCGAGCAATAATCTTCCATATTGTATTTAACAAAACCAACCCGGCATTCTTCCTCGAACAAAGACATCTCAATCGGTAGCCGTCAAGAATTATTTGTCGTGTTTAACAAATAAATAAGATGGATTTTATATCACAATAGGGAACACGCCGTCTCCTAAAACGAATTCAATACATAACTGCTGAGAAAAATATGTTTATCAAACAAGAGATGGGTTCGCGAGATAATACCCGGTAGTCTATTATTACCCCTTTCAGTGCATACCCCTGAGTGGAACTTCGAAGAATATCACTTGTCCAAATGTGCATTCTAAACAAGATCAATAAGAGCAGCTGACATGTCTTTAATATTTTATCACATTAACATCAACTTCACAATGGTAATACTATTCGGAATAAAATATAAAAATCGATTTTATAAATTTGTTTAAATGTAAAAAAAAAAAATTAACTACGTAATAAAATAGAAATGGAATCTACCTTTTCTTCTTAACTTCATATTTAAAAGGTTATAAACGAACGAGTTTCGGTTTTTCCAGGTCGAATCTGCATCCGAACAGATGTAGGGTGTAACAGGGTAGCTTTATATTAAACTTAAGCCTAAACTATATAAAAATAACCTTCTCTTATTTAAAAGCCAGTTTAAAAAAAAAAACATTGAATGAGTCTGTATATGAACTATTTAATATTCCGATCAATGTTTTAAATACGTATTATATATACATTTCAGTATACGCGAATTATTACGGATGTTGTTGCGATTATTAAAAAAAATTGTATTTTAATAATATTGATACCTAATACGATCGTATTGGGGACATAATTGCATTTAGAAAGGCGAATTATTTCACCATAAAACGAATAGTAACACGCAATTATCACATTGGGTAAGATCGAAACTGATTTAAGTCGATGATATCAATTTATAATTTTCGTAACTTGACTTGACTTGTTGAAATACACACATACACAAACTGATCACTGTCAGATTTTGGTGGTAGGGCTTTGTGCAAGCCCGTCTGGGTAGGTACCAACCACTCATCAGATATTCTACTGTCAAACAGCAGTACTCAGTATTGTTGTGTTCCGGTTTGAAGGGTGAGTGAGCCAGTGTAACTACAGGCACAAAGGACGTAACATCTTAGTTCCCAAGGTTGGTGGCGCATTGGTGATGTAAGGAATGGTTAATGTTTCTTACAAGGCCATTGTCTATGGGCGGTGGTGACCACTTACCATCAGGTGGCCCATTTGCTCGTCCGCTTACCGATATCATAATTTTTTTTTTGTTGCAATGGTAACCTTCACCAAAACTTCCTAAGGCCCTGGGAGCAGGGGGGGGGGGTTGCTCTATGTGGGTTTCGTACCGATATTATATTTACATATGCTTATGTTGATATCCATGCATAACACGTCATACTCACAGCTGTAACATTAGCATAACATTCTGTGACGAGAACCTAATATAAGATATTTCTCTACCAAAAGTCATACCAGCTACAGAAGTTAAACGAAAATCAACAAATGATGATACCTGTTAATTACATATAGGAGAAATTGATATATATTTCGATGTGATCATTAAAATAATACTAGTCTCATTTACCTGGTCCGTGCACGATCCGAAACTCACGATCGAGCGCCGCGATCAAAACTTAACATCGTACAATATGTATTACCATAAAAGATTTACCGTATGACGACTCTTTTAGTCTACGTGGAATATGAATTCGTTTGTACACGAAAATGCATACATTGTCATAACATTTGTTCTTATATGTGCTCGACATGCAACGAATTCGCTCATTGTTTCGAAATATAAATCGCTTCTTGTTTTATTCGTAAACAAATATGGATGTATTCAGGACTTTTTACAAGAAATACATCGAATTGAAAACGTTTTTTTCGATTTCGAAATGCATATTACGGTAATAGAGAACAATTTATTTCAATAATACAGTATGGGAAATGTATGTCATGTGGTTTACGACGGCGTTAAATAGAGCCATAGGTGTTATCACCTCATAAGAACAGACGAAAAAAATATATTTTAGTAAGCGTAATACTATCCGAACTAACCGTGTTAACATCTCTTATTGTAGTATATCCACCCTCCTGCTATTTCCTAAGGAGGTTTGATCTCAAACTGTTATAACGCACTGCTTCGATCACGGATAAATCTAATCAGAGAGCATGCGAATGGTTAATGACTTTAGAAAAAAAAACAACGTCGATTCGAACTAACACGCTAAAGGTTACTTTCTACCACTGGATTCGAAATTTTTATTTATTACAATCATGGTTCTATAGATACAGCTGCGCAATTGATTTAATAATAACAAACCGCTCTTTGCGTACGATTAACACACAATCCTTTTTTCCGCTAGAGTTTACGCCTTTTTGCCAATGGTCCATCTCTAAAGGTGACGTCACAAGTCGATCATATATACAACGTATGCTACAAAACAATACATGTGTACAAGGTTAAATAAAAGGAATAAAATCGAGATCAGCGTAATAGGCCTGATAATCGCGAACGACGTCAGCAGGCTTGCAAGAGCCAGAAGAGGCACGCATCATTTGACGGGCGTATGCCACGATTAACTCCCGCACTACGACACGGGTGGGTGACCGTGTGTAATTACAAATTGACGTCCAGTTAGTGTTACGATTATAATATATCCAAATGGTTAATCTATTATAATATACATCCTCGGTTTCGCATTTCAATTACACGGATACAGTTTGTGAGTTTAGTTTTAATGTTATCATTCTTCCCAGAAGTATATTTAACAAGCCTTTTTTTTATTAAACCATTGACGTATTTATTTTAATATATATTTCAATCAAAATTACTATATATATATAAAGAATAAGAGTGTATGTACCTATGTATGTATGTAATATATATATTTATTTTTTGTTTAAATTTTTATACAAAGTTCCTCTTTTTTCTTATACTTTTAAATTACCTTTATGTCTGCAATGTTTGTCTGTCCTAAATAAATGTTTTGTTTATCCTTATTCTAATACATAAGTTTAATAGTTTATTTACTGATACTTAGTGATTTTAAAACCAACATATTTGCATTCAATTCATTGATGGAGGTTTTTTTCCTTTGGACATCCGAGTCTATAGAGAGACGTTAAGTTGAAAACCCGTCGATTTATATTTTAAAATAGATTTTTAAAGTCGTTATTATAATATGAGTTTTTGTTAATAAATGATCTTTATTAAAACATTTTTATAAATTTACTTAGCCATATACACAAATAAATGGTATTCGTATTGACTTTGAACGTGCAAGCAACATACTTTAAACTTAGCAGGCGTCACGGTCTCCCGGGGTTTATAAATACCTTCGAAATATGTCGAACATTTAATTTTGTTTTTATATTCAAGGACATATTGTATTAGATAAAGGATGGACTGTAATAGTGTCGCGTCATCTACGTTAGTAATGCACCATCCTAGCGGGGCGTCACCCTTGGCGTGAACCCGATGCAGTTTATTATGATCCAGCGTTACATAGGAAAAAAATAAAGGTAAATAAATTTAAAAGAGGTCCAGATCCGGTCGCTCAGAAATATTTATTCAAATAAGTCGCAATCAACCCGACCGTAAAAGCACGCGGAGGGTTGAGGGGCAGCAGTTTTATTAATATTAAACGAACGCTTCAGTTGACACAAATTGGCGATAAGCGAACGGAGTGAGTCGTAAATTTGTTTGTTTTTCACTGAATTTAATATTTGCAAAACGTGAAATAAGACTAGAGGGGTCATAAATTTCGAGATAATTAAGGGCGTTTACCTTTGCAGATGTCTACGGCGTAAATTAAATGATGATGGGAAGGACAGGCTCTCGGGATCTGTAGTAACTGTAAATCGATCCGTGTGAGAAACAATCGGACGTGGTTCAGTCGAGGCTGGGTTTCGCCAATATTATTATCGCTATGAAACAATAGGTAATAGCCGGCGCGAGCACGCAAAGCAATTCCTCGCCTGTTTGAAACGAGGGCGCGGCAACTCTTACTCTGTACTCGTTTTATATAAAAATAACTATTCTGAATACATAAACAATTAATTTACGAATAAAATGTTATTTTTGAAATATAAATAACTAGACGAGAATATATGTTGAAAATATTCGATATTTAAATTATATTTATAGTTCCGGTATTCAGAAAGAATATATAACCAAAATCCGTATCGTAATTCTGGTACAATAAAAAACATAAATCGTTTTTTTTTTATTTTACATAATGTTAATTAGAACAAAATATTCAAGGGCAAATAATTTACTATAAGATCTAACTATCAAGATATGTAAGGCGTGCGTTAAACCGGAGATTTCTTACCTAATTTATTGGAGGCCCGTTGCAACGTTGTCGTTTGTAGAGAGACGTATCTAATAAAAAGTTTGTCGACCGCGGTACACTTCAGGGAACATCTAATGTTGGTAATTTGTCTGACGCTACGGCGACACTTGCACGATACCCGATGAGTCAGCGGTTCAAAAATGTCCAAGTATTGACTACTCTATAAAAGGACTTAAACAATAGACGACGCCAATTAAACACGTCAACGACACAAGCTCATGCAAAGTGACTATACGATCGTACCATTCATTTTGAGAGTCTTATTATTTAAAGAATAATTTATCATATTATATTTCAGTCATAATCATATAAATAATGTAATTTAATACTTTTGTTATTATCAAACGTGTGAGGTGTTTCACCTCGGTACCCCAAAATGCGCGAGGAGTGCGCGGGCGTCGCGTCGGGGCCCCGCTGTGCGCAGAGCCTCGGGAATCTGCAGTTTAATTTATCGTAAACAATCGCATTACCATATCACTAACGTAATGTGGTCGAATCCGCGTATCCGCCTTAAATGGTTTTTCGAGTCCTTTGTTGACCAAATTTATTAATGCCGTAAATGCTTTGGTATCACCTTCAGGATGTAGGATTATTTGTTATACCTTGTAAAGCATGATTATGCGAGACGTTTTATACGAAACGTACCTTCCATTCATAAATATCTAAAATAAACGCAATTTATAAACCGAGAGACATTTATCTCTTGATGGTTCAATGTTATATGTATTTTAAAGTAATGCCAAACGTAAAGTAAAAAAAATGTATTTAAAGATAAACGAATCGTATCTCATGTTACCTATAACGGCCTAGTTTTCATAAATATTAAAGCTGGAGGCCATCATTTTAATGTATTATTCAAATCAAGTCTCAACAAAGGGCTCCTATAGTCGAGGTCGAGTTTCAAAGCGTGTACCATAAGTAACACAATACGCGCCCTTCGCTAGGAGCAGTCGAATAGAATCTATATGGCTAATTGAGACTGTAATTTTTTTATCCGCGTGTCGCTTCGCTTGCATACCTTAATATAACCTTATTAAATTTTTTACTCGCACGCTGATCAAATTATACGAGATAATATTAAATATAAACTACATTATAACGTGATACGATTTTTTCATATAACTCAGTTAGCTTTTTCTGCTTTCATACTGTATATAATCTACCCTTATATTAAATACAAGTTTTCGCCCGTTGCTTCGCTCGTGTTTAAGCAGGTGCTCATACCAAATTTCATCAAATTCGGTTCATTGATTCGGCCGTGAAATAGCAACAGACAGACAGACAGAGTTACTTTCGCGTTTATAATAATTTCTGGCTAAGAAATTTACAACAACAGCAACATTTGAATTATTTATTTTTCTCAAAGAATACCAAATATGAATCGAAAAACAGATAAAAAAAAACATATTTATATTCCATATATATGTCTATTATAAATATTTTGCCAAACAAATTGACCGCACGGACAACGATCTCCTTATTATGGGGGGATTAAAAATCCTATATTGAAACTATTGTTACGTACAACTGTGTTGTAAAGATACGCCCAATGAATAATACGAATGAACAGAACAAATCGTAAGTCCTGATTGACGTGTGATCCGAATACCGTGAATTTCAACCAATTTAAATATACAATTTTTTTTCAAGCTTATATTTATTGCTTTATTGATATTACCCTCAACTGTTAAAAAAAACAATACAGTTTTATTATAAACGCGTGATTTTATTATTTTTATTACGATAGTTTTTTTTTCTTTTATAGTCATTGTTTGGATTGGTATCGATGATACAGGCTGATTAAAAAAAAATTCAATGTACATGCACTGAAACATGATAAGCATAATTAAATTAACTACAAGGACATATTCCTTTTCGTCAAAGATCGCGACAATCGTGTATTAAATACGTATTAATTGCTTTACACAACAAATAACGTACCGGCTTAACGAATAATAAAAATATATTCTTTTTTCAAATTTAACTCAAGAAGGCAAACGAGCAAACATACCACATTACGATAAGCGGTCACCATCGCTTCTAGACACTGGGACTGTAAGATATGTTAACCATTTCTTATATCGTCAACCAACCATTTTTATGTGTTGTTACGGAGTTGGTCTGTACTTACTCTGACTCACACTAAGCCGTAATACGTCAATACAAAGCATTGCTGTTTGGCGGTACAATAAGTTTTGACCTACCACCTAGTTATACATTTCAACCACTAGCATTTAAACTTCAATCGACGAATCTATTACAAAACATTTCAAATTCGATTTCCTAAGACGCAAAAATTTACAAACCAAATATATTTTATTCTAGAATATACATTTTTTAAATACACGTAATAAACGAATCTTTAAAAACGCAGTAGCCTTCCCTAAGCCGGTAAGGGGCCACCATGTAAATTATTCCTTCGGCCGACTTGAATTATCTGGCCCGTGCCGCAATAAAATACCGACACTGGAAATTTTATCAGGGAAGAAGAACACGTTGCCATATTTCATTAGGCCAACGGTCTGTTTGTGTTCGGGCGTAAAAGTATTATATTAATCTTTTACGGGGTGTGCATTATTGTGTCTCTGGTACATTTGATATTTATAGTGCTGGTCGGGAGGAGTAGGCGCGGCAGTGAGTCCCCGACTCGACTCTTAGCGAATTTGTCTCGAGTCGTACCACAATAAATTACGATGCGAACAAATAATATTATCTTCAATTAGCAAGACAAACTGCGAATGTTTTACTAAATTTAATAAAACGTTCTTATACGTGTTCTAATACGTTATAATTAACATCACCATTGTAATATGCTATTTTATTGCCAATAGCGTACCTAAGGAATTGTGATAAAAATAAACGATTATATATCAGTATACAATACACCTATAACGTTATTTTTAAACAATCTGAATGTATTATTGGGTACTTAAATTATGTATATATTCTGAGATTTGTATTTTCAGCCCAAATATTTAATTATTCAAACATTTAAACGGTCTATCTTATTTAAAATAAACGTTGCTGAAATTTATTTAATAAATTAATTGTTTAAATGTTCTTATAAGCAACACCGATAGGAATTTAATCAACTATACAAACAAATGGCCGCCGATAATATCTTAGAACACTCATTGACGGCACAAGCTGAACAAATTGGAAAAGTAGCGAGCGCGAACATAACAAAGGTTGCAATTGAAATTTCTAAGATGCCTGTTACATTTTTCTCAGTGGGAGCACGTACCTCTCGACGGGGGATGCCTCGAACCTTTATACGAAATAACGTTCATCCGTTTATAATTGCGCCGCGAATGTTGTATAAGTTCCTACGTGACGCACAATCTGAATGTCCGATAACGACGTATACAAACATTGTGCGAGGAATTTCTATTTCATACCGTAATCATATGTATCGGCCGGTCGGTTTGCCTTGTTTTAAACAGCGAAGTAAGACCTGATAAGTATACTAGAATTTATTCGATACGCAAATCGAATGCGTTCTGTTTTTATTCTAGTTCTTATCACGACTCCATATTGCGAGACAAGATATTTCCAATTAAGTAAATTCGTACTAGCACAAGTAAGTGCTTATTTCATTCAACAATTTAAAATACTAAAAATGAATTCAATGTAGTTATAAATATCATGTCATGAAACACTAATATAACATTAGTTACAAGGCTACATAAATGTATTCGTATGCCAATATTGAAACCATACTAAAGATTAAGTTTAATCGTAATGGGCATTTCTTACGTGTTAATAAGGAAAGAAAAAACTTTATCGTAAGTAAGTTTGACTATAATATATATACCAATGAATGAGCTATTCGATCAATCATACGTCATTAGTCAGACTACAATCGGCAGTCAACGGAGACAATGCGAATAATAGTGTCAACTCGTCAAGGAAAATTGCTAGCGTCAGTTACGAAGAATAACTTGATATTTATATGTTTTCCGTATAGCATTGTTGCGTTTAATTAATAATATATTATTTATTCATTATTTATTTTTATATTGGCCTAGTAAAAAAAAATTAAAGTTATTTCAAAAAAACTTTGATAAATAACGGATATTACTCAATACAAGATTATATTAAAGATAAAAAATCGTGGAATTAGTTTTTATAGATTTCTAGGCAGTACATATAAATATTTAAATGTACTTTACTGACATAAAATGTAATTAAAATGGCGGTAAGAACATGACTACATACTGAGTCTCTTGCAAGTCTATTTCGTTCAGTTTGGTTTTACGTTTAAAAAAAATTAAACATGACGATTCGAAAATGTTTTAATGAGTCTACTTGAAAAGACAATACTTAATAAAAAAAAATTATAAGTAATTTGTAGACAACGCACATTACTATGTACTATTGTGTAGATATTATTGCATATAAAAACAATTGAATTAAAATGTATTTACTTACACAAAATAAATATTATTTAATATTTTTTAGAAACCCAAGTATTTATACTAATATATTGACAATAATTAACTTAAAATTATGATTTCAAACTTTAAATCGTATCTGTAAGAGAAAACATAAATAAAATATACTAATATTGAATTAGAATTTTGTATATTTAGTACGTCACAATATTTGTTTCATTTCAATAATTATATATTTATATATATATATATATATATATATAACAATCTCATGCCTTAATCGAGGTTTATTATTATTTGTGAACACATCCACACAAGAAACGTGTATATGTAATATTTACAAGAAATGCGAAGGACCACTCAAAAGCTGTAAATTGTAAACGAAATCAGAACGACCATATATCTTAGCATTGAATGGTGCGCAATTAGCAGATGCTATATATCGCGAGGTGTCCCGAGGTACAGATGCGGCCGAGTGTTTGCGAATAACAAAGTGAGCCGGGCACCACGACAGTTTCTAATTGTGCCGCGACAATGCCTAATCTAACCGGTCCTATTGGTTGGCACGTTGCGTTCTCGACTGTGGAATATTGAACGTATGCAGTCGACGTTTAAAAATTATCCGAAAATATAAATATTATATGTACAGTTAAACGTATCAAATTATTTTAGTAGATTTGTCATATTACTAAAAATTGCTAATATTTAAAGGAAAGATAATTTTAATCAAAGAAAATAGATAATCATATTTTAAAAGGTCGTTTATATTGTTAATAAAAATATTGTTCGAAGATTCGACTCTATTCCGTTATTGTGCAGAAGGCACCCTGTAGGACGCCAGGTGCCGGAACGCTCGAATG
The DNA here is from genome assembly GCF_037043105.1 of Vanessa tameamea. NCBI lineage: Eukaryota > Metazoa > Arthropoda > Insecta > Lepidoptera > Nymphalidae > Vanessa > Vanessa tameamea. The sequence goes on along the minus strand of NC_087319.1, from coordinate 1,843,772 downwards.
AACCCCAGTTGACTCTCGTACGCCAAATTGCCCGTGTTGCGATCTGATGCACTACTAAGGGTTCTTTGCTCGCGTGGAAAATCTTTTCAATTTACACGCCACACAACCCTACTGGAGTCGACTAACAAAACATTCCAATCATGTTTCATTTACCCTATAAACTATCATGATTACTGTATAAGAAACTGAAATATCATTGTCGATTGCAAAACACTTAATTACCTCTGATATTTGTTTATAAATTACTAAGGAAACATATTCCGCTGCAACGTGATTATTATAGCCGAGCGATGATTACCTGTAACAAAAACAAAACATTAATTCGATGAATAACTAAGAACTCGTCGAATAGATGATTTTAATTGTTAGGTGTACTATGTACATAGCCTTTTAGGCAGGATGTTAATTAGAAAATTACGTGGGAATTTATTAATAGGTCGGCCGTGTTACCGATTAGATAACAAACTAGTTCATTAGCCGTCCTGGAGAGAGGTCCGATAGTAGGTCAGAGATAAATAGCCGTTACGGCGTTCGTTTTAGAGTTGAGATTACATTTCTGATAGTTCATCGTAAAGGACCTTGCAGCGAAGAAGTGATGAAGCAGTAGCGAACAATACAGCGCGTTTCGTTCGGGGGCGGGTTTGACGCGCGGTTGAGGAATGATCAGCGGCGTGGAAACGACGACTTAATGGATTATACGTGTCGACCGACATCGAGATAAGTGTCGCTCGGGTATCGGCCCTGTCGCCGGAGATTAGGCACCGAAATTACAAAAATTAATAACATAATGGAAATCAACCAGGGAATCGTTTTACGCTTGATGAACTCGAACGATAACGCAAAATAAGAGATATATTACGTTTGTCGAACGTATACGGCTCTGTATATAACATCAAGCGAGGTATACGATCATTACAAAAATGATAATAACGCTATTCATACGATTAATTTTAACAAGCAGGTGTGAACAAAAATCTTACAAAACAATATCAATTGTTGAAACGTCGAGAGTTCCTCTATGAATCATGATGACGAGTGACCCAAATCACACGAGCCCACGCAATGTTCTAACATCCCGACAGTTGCGTGACGACTCGGAGCATCGTAAATTGAATATGGACACTTTATAACGAGCCATGGATAACAGTCATCTAACATACGTTAAACAGCCTACAATGGGCCACGATTTACCGGCAATCTATTCTTTTGTAAAATACATGCTACGCCTATCCACTTACGACAAAAAGTCAAAGGATCACCCGCTGGTCTTTTGTAGCGTTAAGACGCGATCGGACAAACGACCCTCAGGACCCCGTGATATATTGATTCGGTGTTATAAAACGCAGAACACGATTCCCATTACAGGACCATTTGCGCAATGTATACAGAAACCGAGTTACTAAGTAAAACCTTGCATCTTTCAATAGTGTAAACTGATCTAACGAACTTGTTCCCGACAAATCGTCACAGATTGAATTTTTTGTTTTATTTTAAATAATCTATGGTATAATATTAAATAGTATTATATTAATTCACTGTTATCTGGTATTAATTACGTGCAGATATTACAGCAGGGAAATAATTACAATATATATATCATCTATATACATATATTACTAGTATTAAATTACATATAAAAAAACTTGGCATATTATGACAATATTTTTTATTTCTTGGAAATATTGTTTACTAAAGAAATTTTGTAAATATATGGAATAACTTCGTATTTACTTATTATTTTTTTTGTAATAACATAATAATAATTACGACAAAAAAAATCGTAACAAAAAAAAAAACAATTTTATTAACATCACGAACTCTTGCAGGTTTATTATTAATTTCTTATCAAATAACTTTTACCAGCGCAATAATTATGTATGAAATTGCCTCACCTTTATAATCGTTCTTGATATATAAATCATGCGAAATGTAATTTGTTTTAAATTTTAACCTCAATTAAATTAATAAAACGGTTTAGAGGAAATTAGTACCTTCCCAAAACACATAATGTTTAGATGTTTAATTTGATGATGGGTTGCAAGTAGAGCGGTGAGAAATTATATTAAAATCGTTTAACTTAAATAAAGGGCGATTTGGATTTGCATTCTCAGAATTTGCAAATTACTTTAAAAAGAAATTACCGATACGCGTTTACGCTTGTGCAAATAAAAGTATTACGACTATTCAATAAATCAACTCAATTTTTTTAGCTTAATTATTCTCATTATATAAATTATTACTTACTATAATAATTGTATATAATCATAATAATCAGTATAATATAAAAAACTTTTAAATCATTAAAATATTAAAAATATACATAAATAGAAATTCATTATTATTAATAAGTAAATAATTATAGAGTGTTAGATATTTGCTAAATATAATTATTATAGAATTCCGTTTCATTAAGTACGATGAGTTAACAGTATGATCTTGAAAAGTTCGCAATACAATTCCATCAACGCAGCGCTTACAAGCGACGACCGCAGCAATGCGCTAACACTACCTGGGCAGCTGTCCTGAGCCCCCACCAAGCTCAGCACGGCTACCCCGCAAAGGTGTCGCCATCTCGCTCACACTCACTACAACAGCATGCCCAAGCGTCATAAAAAGCGGTTTCATTCCCTTGTGTTGCGTGTAAATTGTCAAAGTGTGCGTCGAGTATATTTTTCTGACAAGCTGCTTCATGGAACGAGTAGAGCGAAAGGTAAAGCTTTACATGAGGCGGTTAGAACGTTTTAGCCCTAGGCGTCGATTTACCTGTTGGAACGCGTGAACCGGCACGGCCTTGTGCGCGAGCGCAGCGCAGGTTTGACTCCGAGTTAGTTCCACCCTAGACTTCGGCGCGAGCGTGCGCGTCACGTATTTTGTTATCGAGTAGCAAATGCGATCTTATCCAATTAGTGCTTACGCGGAATAAGAGTTGAGTGGCCGGTTATACGTGTGCGCTCTTACTGTTCGTTGCCATACTGAAGCGATAATGTTTTTAAGTGTAATTGTAGTGGGAAATTGAAAATTAAACAATGTATAAGTTAAAGTGAAATTTTGTGAAAGGAATATAAAATGTGTCCGATGTGGTTTACAAGCGCTCTGTTGGCGCTTAGCGCAGTTTTACCAGCATGGAGTGCGTCTTTATCAGCGACGACAGGAACGCGATATCAAGCTCCTGATGAATGTCGCTGGACTACTGACGATGACGACACAGGAGTCGCGTTGCAGTGTCGATTAAGGACTATAAATAGCGAATTAGAAAATACAAATTTTAGTGCCATTCAACCACATCTAACAGCGCGGTTGCGCCTCGAATGTAGTGATGCACTTTTCTTTCAAAGCTCCCTGGCGCCAGGAAGTTTTCGCCAGTTAATAGAGTTAAGAGAGCTTACAATTGAATATTGTAAAATTGGAAATCTATCGGATAGTGCATTTACTGGTCTGCGTGAGCTCAGAAATTTAACAATAAGAACCCACAACACAGATTGGTCTACAATGTCATTAGAAATAACATCCACAGCATTTTCTAGAGACGTGCAAAATCTTGAAAGACTTGATCTTAGTGAAAATAATATGTTAACCTTTCCCGAGGGAGCTCTTTGCTCCTTACGTAACCTAGAATATTTGAATATGACCGGGAACAGGATGAGAGATGTTAGTCATTTTCAATTTTCGACAGCTCATCGCCATCCCACGGAAAAATGTGGAGACAATCTGTTAATACTAGATCTTTCAAGAAATCTTATCGATACGATACCACCGGGACTTCTCTCTGGCCTTAGAAGATTACAAAAACTGTATCTGCAAGGCAATGGACTTAACTCAGTGGCGGACAGAGCATTGGAGGGGCTTATATCTCTAACAACAATTAGGTTTTCTGATAATCAGCTCACTAGTTTACCTCCAGAATTATTCAGTGATACAAAAGAATTAAAAGAAATTTATTTAAACAACAATACCATTACTGTGCTCGCTCCAGGATTGTTTAGTGATCTTTTCCAACTGCTCGTTTTAGATTTATCATACAACGAGTTGACTTCGGATTGGATAAATACTTCAACATTCTCTGGATTGAAACGACTTGTATTTTTAGACTTCTCACATAACAGAGTATCAAAAATGGAAATAGCGCTCTTTAGAGATTTACATAATTTACAAATATTGAAAATGCAAGACAATTTCATAGAACATATCTCAGAGAACGTGTTCAGTTCGCTTGCAAATTTACACACATTGATATTATCAAATAATAGGCTTACAAACATCGAGAGCTTTGCATTTATGGGTTTACATGTACTATCCGTCTTATCTATTGACAGTAATCGCATATCGAAAATACACCCGCATGCCTTACGCAACTGTACTTCTTTGCAAGATCTACATATTAATGGAAACCGATTAGATGAAGTTCCAATAGCTTTAAAAGAAATTCCTCAATTAAAGACACTAGACCTCGGGGAAAATTTAATAGTGAGCATTGAAAACGCTTCTTTTATGACAATGCAACAAATGTATGGCTTGAGATTAACGGAGAATAATATTGGAAATATAAGCAAAGGAGTTTTTGATAAAATGACGTCACTAAAAATTTTAAATTTATCTCGAAATAAAATCCATAAGATTGAAGCCGGCGCTTTCGACGGTAATGTAAACTTGCAAGCCATAAGATTAGATGGAAATTACTTGACCGACATCGGTGGACTTTTCGCCAAGTTACCTAATTTGGTATGGTTGAACATTTCTGATAATCGTCTAGAATGGTTCGACTACGCTATGATTCCAACTGGATTGCAGTGGTTGGACATTCACGCTAACAGAATTGCTGAACTTGGAAATTACTTTGAAATTGAATCGCAACTATCGCTTAGTACTTTCGACGCAAGTTCTAATAGGTTAACGGAGATAACTGGAAGTGCGATACCTAACTCAGTCGAAATGTTATATTTAAACGATAATTTAATTTCAAAAGTACAATCATACACATTTTTTAAGAAACCAAATTTGACGAGAGTTGACTTGTACGGAAACAAAATAACGAGTTTAGATCCTAACTCGTTAAGAATATCTGCCGTGCCACAGGACAAATCAGTGCCAGAGTTTTTTATTGGTGGAAACCCGCTAGAATGTGATTGTACAATGGAATGGTTACAAAAAATAAATACTGGAAACAGAGCTAGAACTCAACCTAAGTTAATGGATCTGGATAGTATATATTGTAAATTACTTTACAATCGTGGCAATACGTACGTGCCTTTAGTAGAAGCCGCGCCACACCAGTTTTTATGTAAATATGAATTCCATTGTTTTGCCCTGTGTCATTGTTGTGACTTTGATGCCTGTGACTGTGAAATGACTTGCCCCAATAATTGCACTTGTTATCACGATCAATCTTGGTCGGCTAATGTTGTGGAGTGTTCGAGTGCTGGTTATGTAAACATGCTGCCTGAAAGAATTCCGATGGAAGCTACACAATTATATTTGGATGGCAACAATATAAAAATGCTTCCAAGTCATGCGTTTATTGGAAGAAAAAGGCTAAAGATTTTATATTTAAATTCATCAAACATAGACACTATACATAATAGAACTTTCAATGGATTAAAAGAATTGGAAGTACTTCATCTTGATCATAATAGCTTATCAGCTGTAGAAGGCCAGGAATTTAACGGTCTTGAGAATTTACGGGAATTATACCTTAATAACAACAAAATAAAGTCTATTGGGAAAGAGATGTTTAACCATATGTCAAGACTAAAAATATTGCACCTCCATCACAATAGATTGGTGACCTTGTCAGTGTGGCAAGTAAATGCAGCAGTTACAACTATTTCCTTATCATTTAACCCTTGGTCATGTGACTGTGAATATACAGAGATGTTCCGAGAATGGACCAAACGAGTAAGTTCAATAATAGATATATCGACCGTAAAATGCATTTACTCGAAAAGGAATATCACAGATTTAGAATTATACAACGAAAATATTTTCGACGAACCATACTCAGGTTTTAAAATTACTGAAGAAAATGGAACTATATGCACGGGATTACCAAGTATCAACAACAGTGTCAATGGTAATTTGACGGCTACGAAAACTATTATAACTAACGAAGTAGTCGACTACATACCTCTACTCGTTGCAACACTAGGACCAGTGCTAATAATATTAATTATTGTAGTGACCGTCTTCATATACAGACAACAAATGAGAGTGTGGTTTCATTCAAAGTTCGGTGTAAGATTATTCTACAAAGCAAGTGATATAGACGGTGAAGATCGAGAAAAACTTTACGATGCGTTCGTGAGTTATAGCTCCAAAGACGAAGCATGGGTGACAGAGAAACTGGCACCGGTCTTGGAACGTGGAGATCCTCCTTACAAATTATACTTACATTATCGCGATTTTCCAGTGGGCGGATATATCGCCGATAATATTATACAGGCTGTGGAATCATCGCGTCGTACAATAATGGTGTTAAGTGAGAATTTTATAAAATCCGAGTGGTGTCGCTTCGAATTTAAATCCGCGCATCATCAAGTGTTAAGAGATAGACGAAAAAGACTCATTGTTGTTTTGTTAGGTAATGTGCCCAAAAAGGATCTCGACCCTGATATAAGACTTTACTTAAAAACTAATACGTGTGTTGAATGGAATGACAAATTATTCTGGGAGAAATTAAGATTTGCTTTGCCTGATGTACATGATAAGCAGAGATGTCGAGGAATGCCGAGCCCAGGAGCTGGTGCAGTTCCCATGCACCGACATCATCATCCTAGGAACCACCTAGGTGCATTACCACCGCCACCAGTGCATGGAGCTCATCCTGTGCTACCGCCCCATCCGTCCCATACATCCCATCAAATCCCGGCACGTGCATCGCCACGAAACCTCTCCGTCCATGTGTAGTGTTGTGTATAAACCAATTCTATGTATAAACTGAACCCAAGTGCGCAGTGACTCTTAAGTGAATTTGTGATGGCTAGTCGGTTATCGTAGTAATGTACATATATCTTTTATACTATAATAGTCGTAGATTATAATTGTAAATAGCTTCAATTCCAATTGCAAATGAAAATGTACCACAATAAGATCAATCATAAATTTAAAATATTAGTTATTACTAAAGATTGGTATTATATTTGTAGAAACCATTAGGAGCCTGTTATAATGGCTACTCTTTTTCGGGAAATTTAGGTGACTTATTTTATAAATAAACAAATAACTAAAAATGGCGATGTTGCCACAATCTGTGATAAATTAGTTATAGTTAGTTAGCATCTTTAGTTATTAATGTACATTTGTAATTTAGTCACGAGAAATGAACGTATTTATTGTAAAAATTCAAAAATGGACTGTGTCAAAAAGTGATATAGAAAATAAAATATGATTTTAAATAAAACTTAGTTTTCTTTTACGTACTTACATTTATTGGTTAATATAAAAATAATCATTTCATTTATAATGGTTAATTATAATGATTAACAAATTAATATCAAATACAGACAGGTATTTATATATTTCACTAAATTAAACCGTTATTTTAAACTAATAACAAAAGTGTCGATTTAAAATATGAAACGTAGACATATTGACAAGAAAGTTTGTTCGTTTTTCTAGACACATCTTGCATTTAAAACATACTATTAAATCATCAATACCGTAAAAATTCCTTATGAAAATTATCTACTCTGAGAAAGGTATTATAAATTAATATGTTATATAAAATAACAAAATTGAATGTAACTCTAATAGATTAATAAAAAGTCAATCATACCGTTGTAACATTAGCAAATAACAAATAAACTTGCGCAATACAGAACCGTAGTGACACAATAAAGATATATATAATGAAGTTATTTCATAGAATATAATAAATTCAGCCTAATTATTCAATGATTTTGATATAGTTAATGCAAAAACGTGACTTCGGTAAGGCGATAACTTTGTTGCTTATTATATCGAAATATTTCTTAGACAAGGCTTATTATTAGCAGACAATTAACACAAAATTTACTTTAGTTAATTTTCTTAGTTTACGTAATGACTAATTTTCTTTTATTAGGTAATATACAAAATGTACTCCAAGAGATTCCTTAATATTTTAAAGTATAATTATATCAACTTATAAGAAAATATATTCCAAATAGAGTTAAAGTGTGAAAAGTGACTTAGTCTATGAGTGAAAAGTTTTGCTGTCTCGCTTGCACATATTTAAGAAATAACTGATTGCTTGTTCATAGTATTAAAATAACAACGACTCTATCTTATCGTCATAGTATCGACATAAAAATATTTTCAAATTTCTAATTATTGGATAATATATGTACCGTTGTGCCAATGAGAGCGACGTTCATAAGACCTCTATGCGACTAATAGATTGTTTTTTTCTATTTATATGGAACATTTTCGATGCAAAGCATATTCAATAAAAATATTCTTCAAAACGGTTCATAATCGGCTAATGTATCACTACTGTACAGACTACGGTGAGCTGAAATGAACACATCCTTCATTTGAAATACGCTGAAAATATTACTATAATTCCTTTGAAATTACGTTTACGTTTTAAAGTAAAAAATCTTGTCTTGGTTCTAAATTTAAAAAATAAATTTAATATATATATATTTTTAATTTCTCGCATAGAAATTATGTAAACATCAGTAATCCTCACACGAATACACTATAAAGAACCGAAATGGCCGAGTGGATTGTTTATGTTGACCTTAAACTTTAAGCACCAGTGACATTTCACGTGTTAAATTTGTATTTATAATTTAATCTAGTGCTCGGCAATTAAGGTAAACATCGTGAGTATACCTAAATGTGTCTGTTGAAATTCTACCACTTGTATTTGCATAGCCAGAATCGCAGCAACGTGATCTAATAAAGGCCAAAGCTTTTCTATAAGAGGAGCGTCTTTGCGTAACAATAGAACGCTGACAGGCTGCTTTTGTTCTCCCCACCACTCCACGCGGTCATGATTTGTGCAGTAACTATTTTTAATTTTTATTTGTGTATAATTAGGACCTTACTGTTAATAATCCTTATGTAAATACGGCTGTTATTTTTCTATACAGTTTTATGATATTTAAAGGAAACAATAAAATAATTGTTTTTTTAATAAGTGCAATTACTTTGTACACATATATGTAATACTTTTTCCTCTTATTCAAAATTTAAATAGTAATACTTTTTATCCGGATTATTTGCATACCAAAAAAATCGATCACCGGTTTAAAAAACATGATGAGAAACAAAAAACTAACATGCTCATATATAAAATATTGGAATGCGTTTAACCAATGAATGTATTAATGTATAGCTTTGAATTGCTTTGAACCTATATTCTATTTCAATTAATGAATTTTACACACAAAATATCAAATTTAATTTAAAGGCGAACATCAAAATCTCCTTTAATACAATAGCAAATTCAGAAATAGTCTAGAGGTATACCGGATCATTTAAACGAGCGGCTACATAAACAAGCATATTGCATATCAGGTTTTTTATGCTGTAAGGACTCGGGCATCGACCGCCAGCCTTCAATCTAAGTTAACGAGCGCCTGCAGACCTAAGTAGGTGTGAAACAAGTGAAGACGGCAACAAAAGCATTGCGCGGTTTCTATGCACCAAGATTGCATTTGAAGAATGCAAAAATATAAGTAGAGGTTTCGTTCTTTTACCTTTTATCGTATCGGAAAACCTTACAAAAACTTATACGATTCCTTGACTATCAGATTTTCTAAATAGAAATAACGTATAACAATAATAAAAATAACTTACAAAGAAAAATGTGCTAAGACGCACGATCTATTTATTCGGAACACTTTTTAACGAATATATGTGTGTAACAGTGACTTCTTTGGGCGCGTTTGGTGTAATATTTCAATGTCAAATATGGGTGTAAAGTTTCTTTACTCTCACTAGCAGCTCGTCTTGACTTTGTACGAGTTAAGTGATTTATTTTATTTATAAATTTTATATTATCTAATAAATACACTCTGGAACCCTGGATTGCACTAAAACACAATTTCATTTTATCAAAATAGGTCCAGCTTTTTAGTACGTAGAAGAATTACATATTTAGATATAAATTAAATATCGGAATGTACTAAGAGACTGCATAAAAGTAACTTAAGAATGGTAGAAGGAATACAATCCTCGTTTCAATGTCAATGTCAAACGTATAAATCTCCATCATCCAGGAAGCGTGATCTTACTATAAAAGAATACAGTATATTTCGTCAATGCATTAAAATGTACAAAAATAGCGAATACCGTTAAACATATTTTAATTCTTCCAATCTAACATAATTTTTATAGTTAAAATGAATTTAAGTCGTAATATATAAACAGTTTAATAACAAAGTAAATGCATCCTTTGGTACGTCCGACCCAGCCATAAAGCTGGCCCGTTCCATACTTCAAATCGCACTGCCACCATTTGAGAGAGTAACGATCGCAACTCCTAACGTGCTGCGGTTAGCGAGTATCGAATAACTTTAGACTGAACTAATACGTTTTCAAATTTATTTGTGCACAGAAACTGATGTATTGGTATTTAAGTCTTTATAAACGCCACTATATAGTGTTCAATGAGAAATTGTTAGTAAAATGCTACTTGAGTTTTATTGCAAGAGAAATTCAATTCTGCTAGTTTTTCCTTACATTGTATTTATGTTACAGGATATTTATATATCATATCAAATAAAAATATACTTTATTCAAATGGGCATAGAAGCACTTTTGAATTGTCGGTGTTGAATTAAATTTAAAGCTACCCCCGGTTCGGAATATAGATTCTACCGAGAAGAACCTGATATTATAAGCCGATTTAAAAATAATATATAATATATATATATAATAAAAATATCAAACTAAGAAAACAAAATACATCTTGAAAAAAAATAGAAAACGGAAAAGCGGATTACGTAGCCTTACTTGAACAGATCGTTCAGAAATGAATCAACAAAAAAAAATGAGAATCCATTAAAAAAAATTAAAATATTATAATCAAATTTATAATTATATGATCTTAAACAGGTATTTGACTATTGAAGTCTGACTCTTAAAGTCTGGTTTGTGTCTGTAAATTGTAATATAATATCTTAAATTTATTAATGAATTATAAATATTAAATCTTCTGATAAGAAATCATTAATAACTAAGGCATATTATATCTCCCGATACGAGATAAGAATTATAGATCATAAAAAAGCGTGGATTTGTTAATTTTTAGACAGGATATAGGCACACATAAACTTAATTGTATTTTGTTAACAAATCTATGCTACTTCATTATTAGAAATAATACCCACTAAGGTCTTCTCAGCAGGAACTAGATTTTTACTTAACAGTAATAAAAACATCCCGAAATGATCCAGCTTTGTTATAATGCTGTTTATAAATGCAATTATAGATTTAAAATATAATTTTTCAAATATTTTGAAAACGATTTATTCCAGAGTTAATTAATGATGTTAATTCTACGTATTCATGTCTTATTTTTTATTTTAATAAATTATTTAAAAGAAACTTTTAAGATTATTTTATCTTTCCATCTTGTTAGCATATCTGCAAATATTTAAAAACGTTCATATAATCAAATGATTTATTTTGCACGGTGTTAAAAAGAAAAAAAATCTTTGATTAGATTATTATCTAATGAATACATTTTTTATCCAATGTTGTATATCAATTTATAACTGATTCAACAAAATGAAGCGAACATTAATTTTCTTAAGGATAAAAAATTATATTTGTTCAAGGACTTCTTCATCCTTGTCTTAAATTAAAATTTCTATTTACCGAATTTATTTTCAAATAAAACGTAATTTTAATTTATTAAGGTCTCTCTCTCTGTCAACATCTCGTATAGCGCTGATCAAACAATATGAAATCACAGATACAAGTAGTAACGCATACGCTTCCTCCGTCTCCGAGGCTCATAAATTAAACTAGAGAATAACACCGAGGTGAAAAAATAAACGCGACGCCGCGCCGTGTACCACATTAATCAGAGCTCTGAGAAGGCGTAGAGAATTTATTTTACGATTGTTACACCGTCGATGAAACGTTAAAAATGCTGTCGGGTTTATATTGAAACATTCGACGCATTGTTCGAGCCGATTGGGCCGATAACGCACCGTTCCATCTTGTACCGTCTCTCCTGCACCTCGTTGATTTTCAAACGTAAACTGTCGAATACAAGCCCGTAACTAGTTTCATTTTTATTAGTACTGGTTTAGTGTGGAACGGAACGCAACTTCGTATCGATGGTACGATTAAACTCCCGAGATATCATAATCACCGGTCTGCGCGTTTATCGAACGTATAATCGGAGTGCGGCAATAAATTTGTCTCATTTTAATATCCTAGAGCGTGTAATGAACGACCACAAACGGCCTCGATGTTTGGACTCGAATCTCGTCAGAGGCGGGGAAAAGACGCGGTAATAACCGCGCCGCCCGCGCCGTACGAAAGAGTTCAACGAGCTGCCGCATGAAACACCTATGTTTCTGCTTTACTATTTATTACATTGACATTGTATCTGCGTCAAATGTATAGCTATGTCACAAGTACTATAACATATTCAACATTAACGAAGCATTATTTCATTCTAATCAATAAAAATTAAAACCATTCAATGTTTCACGCTTCATTACTTATACTTAAAACTATTAATGCGTTTTTAAACTATTCTTAAAACATTAAAAAATAGTTCTGAATAATTATTACACATAAAACTTGAGAACATCGTTAGTGATTTAGTGGAGATAAGGAGATAAGCTTGAGAATACGTTTCTTATTAAAAACTACATTGATGAGAATGGTGCCGACGGAAAGCAACTAATCTGCAAAGCGGTATATATATATATATATATATATCTTAAATCCTAAGCAAACAATAGAACTATAATTACATTCACAAAAAACATCCTCCGCAAAAATTCTTACATATTCTTTAATATTTTATTGAATTATAATTATTCAACTAGTTAAATAGCTCTTAGAATCAGATTTAATCATTAACAAGATGTAATTATGTTTCGTCACTGGTATACATACACGTCACTTGGCCAATTATACAATTCACTGGAAATAAATAAATTCAATCATACGCGATATAGTATATTATATAATAATAATAATAAATATTGGACAACATCACATAGATTACTCTGATCCCAATGTAAGTAACTAAAGCACTTGTGTTATGGAAAATCAGAAGTAACGACGGTACCAGATACACCCAGACCCAAGAAAACATAGAAAACGAATGAACTTTTTCTATATCGACTCGGCCGGGAATCGAACCCGAGACCTCGGAGTGGCGTACCCATGTACACACTACTCGACACGGAGGTCGTCAATAATATCTCATCGATGAGTTTTATGTCTATCGATCGATGTATCGATCTACGATACAATTATTACTTCGTCCTAAACAAAGAACACTGAAAATAATATATAGTAAAAATATCAAAAACAATTGAATAAAAGATCTCCCACGCGCTTGTTTTACAGTAAACACTCGCATCAAACGGAAGCAGAGTATTTAGCTAAACATCACACCAGACGTCAGAAACGTCACTTAATTCGTGTACAGTCAAGCAACATAGACCACACGGCGGCAAGCCGGTATAAATATTTGTTTAACACATATTGTATTAGTTCAGTAGTATAACTACTGACAAGCGTATTATATTAAGGATTATTAAGAAGATAATGAAAAAAGCTAAATACTAATATAAAGCGTATCTAGGTGGCCTCTGTTTTAAGCAATATCTTACAGTAAACTGTATCTTGTTGAGACAATACGATGTAGACTAATAAGTCCAGAGAGATTTCAAATTCAATAGAATTTTGAAGACAGATCTCTTCTATTCCAAAATATTATTGTTTTTTAATATTAGTCATCTATACAATTGTTAAAAATGCCTTATTTACGGTCAGCTCACGGTGTTTTGAGAATTAATTTACTATCGTTCACCTACGTGAAGTAGGTGTATCAACACCTTGTAGGAATGCTTATACTAGTGGTGTGCTTTCCCGCCATCATAAGAACTAAACGCCACAATTAGAGTATACACTCCTACACTATTATAATAATAGATACGTCTACCAAGAAAAATACTCTTACGTCTACCAAGGATAACCATGAATCGGCTCTTTATTTTACTGGTCAGATAATTATAATCGGGTACCGAACTATAACATATTAAAGAAAAATAACTTAAATACAAAACCACAATCTCTAAATACAACAACAAATGAGTTTTACAAATAGAAACATTAATACTTCATTCTGGTACCATCCACTCGTCGGCTATTCTTGTGCTCCGGTTTAAAGGGTGATTGAGCCAGTACAACTACAGACACAAGGGACATACAAATATATAACATCTTAGTTTCCAGGGTTGATGAAGCTTTGGCAATTAAATGAATCGCTAATATTTCGCACCATTGTCTGTGGGCGGCGGTGACTACTTACTGTAATAATATAAATTATATTATATTATAATAATAATAAAAAAACGCCAATTGGTTTGCAACGAATCCACGTAAAAAGTTGTCATAATTATGGAGTGTTAGTAACAACGGTAATAAAGACATATTATGTTCGTAGAATATATCATTAATTTTACAACAACGCCGATAGCTATAGGAACGTAATAAGAAAAAAAACTTTTAGAGTTATTCGTGTTTCATAACAAAATATACGACTAATAATCTATCTACTAAGTTACTGTAGTACAGGTTAATTTTTGTCGCCATAGTATGAATTCGATTAAAAATATATGTATTTTAAGTTTGTTTTTATAATATTTTCGAGCATTTTTGGAGATTAACTAAAATTCCAAGTTTTCGTTTTGAGTCGCTCTCAAGTGAGCGTCAGCCGCCATCTTGAAAAACGCGGTTATGCAAATATCTTACAAACAGTGAGTCTTGTGATAAAAAAATGACGGGTTCTTTGGTAAAAATTATAGCGTACATAATCAATTTATTTTCAAGAAACAATCAGATAAAAAAAAATAGTTTATTAATTTTGAGTAGCATTTCGAACCATCAACGAGGACATGATAAAAAAATTAAACTAGTTGACCGGACTATATATTGTAATATATGTCCGAAACATAATTCAAACAATATCATAGTGAGCTTGTTTTAATATATCGTGACTCATCAAACAAACGATCTCCATTGAACGCGAAACAATTTCGACGCAAATTATACGCTGTTATGAACGAAAACCTTAATTAAGTTGCCTGCACGAGATTAATTTGATTATCCGATTCTTATTTCAATTATGGTTACAGGGTGTTATTATTTCGACAAAACCATTTGTTGCTACATATTTCTGGAGTTAGATACAGATCAAAAACTTACAGGCTGATGAAGAAAACGTATATTACTTGTCGAGTTTTTACTTGGCGGTAGTGATTTGTTCAAGACCGTCTGAGGAGGTACCACCTACTTAGCATATATTATAGCACCAGGCAGCAATTTATAGAAATTTTGTGTTCCGATTTGAAGGGTGAGTGAGCCAGTGTCACAACAGTCACAGGCGACACAATATC
Organism: Vanessa tameamea; assembly: GCF_037043105.1. Taxonomy (NCBI): domain Eukaryota; kingdom Metazoa; phylum Arthropoda; class Insecta; order Lepidoptera; family Nymphalidae; genus Vanessa; species Vanessa tameamea. The sequence goes on along the minus strand of NC_087319.1, from coordinate 1,828,194 downwards.
TTACTTCCCGAGGTTGGTGTAGTCGTGACCACTTACCATCAAGTGAGCCAATAGCCTTTTCAAACTACTTATACCATAAAAATAAAAATTAACAGCGTATAAAATTAGTTTCTTATAATATGTTTAATTTATTTGTAAGTAAAAAAAATATATTTTTCCTTATTAAACAAAACCAATACTTAAATAACAAATCGACAACACGATATCAAACTCATATCAAAACGATTTACTAAGACGAAATTAATTAGACCTAAATAGTTACAAGGCAAATGAGACCGTTAGTTTGAGGCGTCCGATGTTATGTGATGGTTAAAAGTATTTAACGTTGAGATAAAATCTTAACAAAAGCGATTCGGTACGTTGTCTTGTTTTGGTACTTACACATGTAGACACCTATACTGACGGCGAATGCCCAGCTTAACATGATATCTATGTTTTGGATCGAATAATAAACTTTCAAACGAAATGTAGAAGATTCGTAGGTCTTTCAATAGTGGTTTCATGTTAAATATATTGACCCCGAGTGCAAGCCAACTAGTCAGTAATACGTCGGTGCCTCATCTACGATATGTAAATAATAATTGCTTTTAGAATATAAAACGGTACGTTTAAGTTTTCCTGAGTAATGAGGCGAGTCGTTATTATTTAATTTTGGAAAACGTTAAACAAATCAAAACCACGATTAAATTATTGATTATCTGCAATCCAAAAATGTGTGTGTGACTAAGACGAGTTACGAGTTTTTCTGAATTGTTTATCTTTGGAAATGTTTGACAAGACAGCATAGAGACAATACTTTTTTGAATGCATTTAGGATTACATATAAAAAATAAAAGGTCTTAATATTGCGTCTCCATCGCACCCGGCGCGAGCAACCGAGCTTTGCTTTTGTTGACCGTCACTCTACACGAATTATCCGACGGCTTTTGCTCATTAATGGCCGATTTTATTTGCTCTTATTTAATTTAGCATTTATTCAATCTGCCCCCGGCGCGATACGTATTGTGCGCAGTGGTCTTATTTCTCACCTTTTGTGACAGGGCTCATTGAGCGCGAGGTGTCGGGATGTGTTCCCGCGGCTCGAGGCTCGGCTCGGCTCGGCTTACACGTTTAACTCCGGTACCTTTCATCGCGCACAAAACGTAATTGAATCCCACAGAATCCTACGCACTATGTAAGATTTAATAGGGCATTTAAACACTCGCATTGGCTATTGTACATCGGTTTCGTACGCAATTATTCATCACGACCGCAGTGCAGCTAGCTTTCCACGAAGCACCGTGAGTTAGACGAAGTGCGCTAAACTGTAACCGCCGCGTGTGGTTCCACATTAATTAACATAAAGAAAATACAGCTCACACAAATATCAGGAAATATTAATTTATGGAAAATACATTATTCATTTGTTTAAATATCTATGAAATCACTTTTTAATTGAGATAATGTACTAATTAAATTAATTTAATGTTGTTCGTATACTAAAATAAGTGAACAGTTATATCAAAATTTGAAGAAGTTAATAAAAAAATATTCACAAATACTATTAAAAATGGTGTCAGTCAAGAGTAAGTCATTATTAGAAAAAAAAAATATCCAGGGCATAATTTAAATCAAAATATATAAAAATAAATGATTTTACATAAAAAATATAAGAACTTTTTTAATGTAAAGGAAAAAAGTATATAGAAAAATACTAGTAGAATAATAATATAAATTACTATAATTATAAACCTGTATTAAAAAAAAAAACCGGACATCATGCAGGTTTTACGGAGGACTAGAAAACCCAACACAGATTTCCGATGGTCTCTTTTCTATATCTCAAACACTGAAACGTCTAGATTAAACGTCAAGAATTTGTTAAACGGTTTCTCAATATGCATACATACGTAATGCTTGTCGAGAAACCGAGTAGGAATTCTTAACGAGCGTCATACCCTCGAGGTGTAATCCTTTACTTTAGCACTTAACCGTAGTATTAAATTTAACTAGTAGTCTGTAATACAACACTGATGTAAGAAGGAATTAAACTAGACATACGAGTCTGAACCTGGTCGTTCTATCGTGGTCGCCATCTAAGCGTCATTATTTCTGAGACGCACTAGAACAGCCATGTCAAAGAATCATGACGCTATATAAGTGGGCACGTCAGGTGCTCGTAAAATTGAAAATGGCTCGTAAATCTAAGGTATTGAACAGAACCGCAAATTGCAACGCGTACGCGGGCGCGCATTCAACGGTTTGATCATTAGACTATTCTAAGTTTTCTTTTAACGTTCATAAATGTTTAATTGTTTACTGGAAAAAACTACTTGAATATCATTTAATAAATATACCACGAATTACTTTTGACATTACAACACATAGTAGGAAGCATTTATATTTCGTAAATTTATATAATTTTAGAACCAAAACACACTTTCAAAATATTTTATAACTTATCTAGGTACAGCTTGGTTACTGTTAACTAAGATATTAAATAAGTTACTCGTAATATTAGAAATACAAAGCAAGTTGAAGTGGGCAGTACATAAAGTTACTTAAGAAACTAATATGAGATACTAGAAAACACATATCCTACTGTTTTTGTCGGTCTGCGAGTCGTAAATTAAAACTTGAATAGCGCGGTACTGCACGTCACCTATAAAAACGCAATATCATACATCGATCAGTTTATACATGCATTCAACAATAGAGCGACCATTGTGAACTGTTATCTAATCGTAATGAATATAAATTTTCAGATGACATTTACGATCAGTGCACGCCGTGGTACTGCCTCTATTTAAACACGTTAGATAGATTTTTTAACTCACGCATACCGCAACAATAAAATACTTTACTATATCGCAAGAGCATCAATTTGTAACATACACGGACTAAAGTTTCAACTTTATCTTTAAATTTATCAACGAATAATGATTGAATTTATTCACAACATGTTCTTAAAGTGTAACCTATCATATAAATAAAAAATATATAGTTCTATTTGATGTTATGAACGCTGTTTGCTTTAGGGCTTGTTGCGTGTGAATTATTATGATATGCAGATTATGTTTATATTTTTAAAGATTATTGTACAAAAAAATATTAATTTATTGAGAGAAAGGACAATGAAGGACACGGTACACCTAATATACTTCATATTATTATTTCCGTGTCGCTTTCGTTTATGTTAAATCTTTTCTTATAAAGTCCGTTACTTGTCTAAATATTCGAACCGCGTATGCTACGAATCTTAGTCAACCTGCATGATATAATGACTTTACACGCGTAAAGTAATACCTAGAAGAACTATATTATCATTTACACTAAGACTTTTACTATCTGAGATGAACTTACAACGCAAATTTCACACTAGATACGGTAAACAATACTACTAGTTTTACAACCGTTCAAAGTCAATCAAATATCCTAAATCAATAAATATTTTGATTGCCCTTTCTGTATTATCGTTATGACAAGCTGTTTTCTGACAACTTTTAGATGTTAGTACTTACTGACAGAATGTAAGGTACTACACGTTTTCAGAGGCCATTAGAAACAATATTTATAATAATAGAGAAATTAAACGTTAAAAAGGGAAGGTTATTTATATATACGAAAAAAAGAAGAGGTCCTATAATATATCCCTGTAGAACGATAATTTTAAGACGCACACAGAATACTTCATTTCATTGAAGAGCACTTGTTGAGTTCTTTGAATCAAAATTCAATATTATTAGTAATTAATAACATCAGGAGATTTTCATAATACCGTAATGTTCGAGGAAATATAAAATCGTTTTGTGTTCCATACAAGAGAGGAGAAGAGAGGAGAGCTTCAGAGAAATCACTAAATACGTCAATAACTATTTTAACATAAAGGTATCTGTTTAGAATGTCACGCCAAATGTAACTTTAATTATAGTATTCCTTTTGTTTCCAGCTTTAAAACAGGTTAAGTTTTCATCCAATTTATTAAATAAAGAAATAATGCAGTTTAGAGGCTTCTACTAAGAGTTATATTTACGCAATGATATATCAAATAATAATATTCATAAAATGCATCGATATGCTCCATTGATTAATAATTTCGAAATATCTCTCAAACTGTATTTGGAAATATTTTTCTTTGACAATAAAGCCGCATTAACAAATATTTCATTCGACTCAATTTAAGATAAACATTTATAAGAGAAAACTTAAGGTAAACAAGAACAACAGTCTAAAAAATGAATGTATTTCTCTCATCAGAATTCTCTACACGAATATATGGATTTCTAATTAATAAAACACTTATCTAAAGTGGATATCGATGTAAATATCTCATCTGAAAAGACAATTACATTACAAATCACGTAGCCAGTAAATAACCGAGCAATTCCGAGGAACTGGTTTTTAAAATAATTCTTATCTTTACTATTAAAACTAATGCCTCCGTTTTAGGCACCTAGCTTTAATGAGAATCGTCAGAGCGTCGAATATAAAAATAGTGTCTTGGTAACGATAGAAATTAATTTTTAAATTTTACATTAAAAAATGAATATTTTATTTATTAATTTCGCTACATTATTGACTTTAAACTAGACTAGATTACTTTAATAATAATCCACAATTAATTTTAGGCAACACAATATTTCAATATATTTTTCATATATGACGTCATCGTGCCATTATTTAGAGATAAAAAAAAACCAAAGAGTTGTTTAATAAAAAGGTTCTATATATAACCTAGTAATAAGGTGTGGGACATTTGCAACTTAAATTGGTGGTTACATCTACAGATAATTTGACTTAAATTATACGTTTTTCTATTGCAAGTGTTTCAATAATATTTTAATTTTGTATAACGAACTATCCGGCCTAGTTATTATCATACGTATCTGATATATGTTTAATCTAACGTAATATAATACCGGTATGCTTTTGACGGGTTGCAAAGGTCAGATGATAATCAATCGTTGTTATAACTCTTAAAAGATAAGGCCAAGTATAAACGTGTAGCCTGTCTTTGTCTGGCTTTTTACTATACCAATATATCTATAATATCACTCGTCATTAGAACAGTGCAAAGTCGTAACGACTTTTGAGTTTCATAATATCTTCAATATATTGTAACACGATATTATAAAGTTACGAGTTTTATTTTTTTCCGGCCCCACGCATAAACTACAAGTCTGACGGTTAGTCAAATGGAAGTTACATATTATTTAATATAAAAGCTCCTGGAAAAATATGTACTACAACTAAGTATTATTATTATTATTAAGACAAATCTATAACCTATAAAATATTAAAGTGCTATTAAAAATAAGTATTCAACAAAAGCTTTGGCATGCGACACTATTAAATACCGCTGTATTAAAACCATATTTAAGACGTATTTTGTAAATTAATTGTTATAATTGAGAACACGTGAACCCAACAACTCGAAATCGGATAAATATCAGGACAAACAAAGTAATTATAATTATTTTTCATGATAAAGTACATCTATATTAATAACATAGATGGCGAACTAAAAAAAATCTACTAAACCAATATACATATGACTTACAACAAGAAATACGAGAGAAGGTTTTAGTATATAATAATATTATTTAAGTAGAAGGCGTTACAAGTGTGTATTTTATGTTCGTGTATCATATTAACTGTATAAATAACATTAGCAAATAAGGTCAATGAGTGCTTAATAAACGTCCGTTAAAATAACTATTCGTGATTCATATCATATCATATCAAATACAAAAAAACAAATACAGCAATATTTAAGTACAACTTTGAAAGACAAAGTGCGAAAGAATTCTAAGAAATCATTAAAAACGACAATTTGCCGCAATTGTACGTATATTTTTATTGAAATAATTCCAACACAAGACCGGCACTTCCTGAGTATTTACACAATAAATAAAGCGACTAAATTATTTATCACAATGACATCGGCTGATACATAATTTACCATGTAAGCAGTTGCCCCACTATTACGCGCTTCGGCAATTCATTCGATATAATGAGGTCGACTACCGGCCATTCTTTCACAATAGAAATTCTACCACGAAACCATAGACAGAGAAATTGCTACATGTAAGCAACATTCAAATAAATTTTATTATATTATGTGAAATAGCTGTGTGTAGACACAAAAAATCACAACTTCCATGCAATGTAAAAAATATACGGAACGGATATTACAAAAGGACGTTGAACGTTGGCGTTCTATTCAAATAATTACTTAACTATAATTCGTTATTAATGAATTATATTATAAAACTAGCTGCTCGACCCGACTTTGCTTTAGTTACATAAAGATTTATTCATCCTATTCTTACTGCTGCACTCACCAACCCGATCTATTTACTTTTATCGTATTTCACATATATCGTATTTTTATATAATTTTATCTAAAACAAATAGTTCGAATTTCAAACTATAAAGAAATACTTATCTAGACTATTTTAAAAATGATTATTAATTCGTGTAAATTAAACTAAACTACAGTTGTCGCAAATTTTTAAACATAAAAATAATTACTGTAATCTTTGAAACATTACGTTTTCTTTGTGATGTGATGATAGTACAAATTTTAACGATTTACAAATGTTCATTACGTTTCGGGCATCGGTAATAGTTTGGACGGCGTTCTTTTCGCAACCGCCCAAAACGACAATTGTCTCTCTGACAGCGATGACGTAATGACCTATATTTAACCTCCAATATTTCTTACGTCCGATGTAAGACAGCTTAACTAAGCTTATATAATATAGAAGTTTTATATCCATCGAGCTGAGATAGCCCAATGGTTAGAACGCGTGCATCTTAACCGATGATTTCGGATTCAAACCCAGGCAGGCACCACTGAATTTTCATGTGCTTATTTTGTGTTTATAATTCATCTCGTGCTCGGCGGTGAAGAAAAACATCGTGAGGAAACCTGCTGAAATTCTGCCACATGTGTATTCAACCAACGCGCATTGGAGCAGCGTGGTGGAATATGCTCCAGACCTTCTCCTCAGAGGGAGAGGAGACCTTAGCCGAGCAGTGGGAAATTTAGAGGCTGCTGATGATATCCATCGAATTAGTTCTGCGTGAAACGTTAAAACATACAAACATAATTTACTCCTTTACTATAATAAATAAGTTATCGATTGTAAAAAAAAAAGCATTGAAATAACGTACCGCGGTCTTTTATTTAATTATGACGGTTTTATTAAAGTCAACAAGAACATTTTAATTTACAATGTTAATTATTATGCTGTGTCATTTATAATTCATCACGTATTATTAACAGTTGAACAATTTTAAACTTTGATGTGTATTTTCTGATCTTATAGCCACAGTCGCCACAAATTTGAACTTATACAATATCACGATCAAGTGTGATTTTCTCCCAAAAAGTTATGTCATACTATTTCAGGACATCGTTTAAAAATTATTTTTAGACGAGTACTTCTTACGGATCACTTTATGGTAAGTGGCCATCTCCGTCCATAGACACAGGGCATTACGTGAAGTATAAACAACTCTTTAAGTTGTCAATGCTCTGCCATGCGTGGAATCTATGATATTACGTCCCTTGTCCATATAATTACACTGATTGCAGTGTCGGTCTAGTGACTAGCTTATAACTCTAAAGAGCCTAAGTTTCTCGACACAAACTCAGAGTCAATTCTGCAAAATTTTAGTATTTTTTTCAAAAATCCTTGGTATCGACTCGAAGATAAGAAGTTAACTACAAACACACTCATGACACACTCGCTCCAGTATTTCATCCGGCCGGATTATGAGAGTGAAGGGATTGATTGACGACTTTACCATTGAAACCAAAAAATAATACTGCAGAACCGCTTCTATTCTTACTGCTTAGTATCTAAATATAAAACGCGTTGAAGAAATAAACAAAAGTAATTTTAATTTCCATTAGAATGAATAACTTACTTGCCTTCATGCCACTAATTTAGATAGATAGTGTTTCTTATCAATGAAAGCAATAAGATTCATCCGGTGTACCGTCGATCGTATTGTCTGTCACAAGTTTTCCTTGATAACATCTAATAATTGTTTCTGTGCAAGTTCCCTGGCACCGTATTGATTGAGAGGCGCTAAGAACTAATCAATGTTGATGGATACAGAAGCCTTATTCGGGTATTGCCTGCGAGTTGAGTTGAGGCGATATGATTTTATTGTAACATGTGGGGAACAGCAGTTAGGCCGCCCATAGATACTGACGCTGTTAGAAATATTAACATTGCATTGCCGATGAACCTTAGTAACTAAGATGTCATGTCCCTTGTACCTATAGTTACACTTGCTCTATCACCCTTCAAACCGGAACACGACAATACTAAGTACTGCTGTTTGGCAGCAAAATACCGAAACGGGCTTGCACAAAACCCAACGACCAAGTAAAAATATTATTATTTAATAAAACAACGAGAACTCAGTATCATATTCCATTCAAATAAACATTTCTTAATATCATTTTTATTATATTTATTATATAATTCTCATGACACATAATTAATTATTTAAATAATATCAAGCTTATATTATTTGCGAATTTGGTAAGGTCAAGGAAGTTCAACGTTTATAGATTTGCATTTCTGATTTAACGATTCTTAGTTGTTAATTGGCACGTTCGTTAACATATGAAGTTTATCCTAGTTTCGTTCGTTTAACGATCGTAAATCATACTAAAGTACATTTTACATTTAATCAATAGCATCAGTATAAGATGACGTAACATTAGCTAATGATTCTTATAAAACAAAGTCGTCGCGTCTGTCTGACTGTGTATTCAAACTCGATAAAATCAAAAACTACAATATGGATTTTCATACGGTTTCCAATGTGGACAGACTGACTCGTGAGGAAGGTTTAGGTGTATAATTTATTAAGTTTTTCTGTTAATAAGCTGAGTTATGACGATACTTGTTGAAGATGTAGTCTGGTCGCCGATTGAGAACTTAAAATGGCGTTTCGGTTAACCGATAAAATTAAATGTATTACAATATAACCGTTTTATGTAGAACTTTACTCTAACCATGCGAAACCGGGTAACCATTACATAATATATAGTACAATTTAAAATTCGATACAAATGATCATAAACTTGTCCGGCAACAAATTTGTTGAATAAAAAATACGTTTGCAGTTGTTCTATTTCAAATATAATCAACAACGTGAAGTATTCATAACAATAGAGAAGATATCTCAATATTTGCATTAATATTGTACACTAAAACTTCCCCGTTCTTTATTACTAAAACAAGATATTAAAGATTTAAACTTAAACATATAAACAACTTCTGGTGTTGCAATAAAAATCAATAGATAAGATATTGAAAATACGCCGCAAAGATAAAAGTAAACATAATCATTTTATAAAGTCATATCAACTCTATTTCCACTGAATAGGTTTCAATCAGCTGATCTTGACAGAAGAAAGGAACAGTGTCAATATTATTTACGAGTGAGCCATAATTTTTTTAATAGTTATGTTTAATACATGAACCATACAAGACCGAGGCGAGACAAGCGAGAAACGTAATTGTAAATAATATCAACAAAACGAAAAAGGTCATATCTCGTATACGAATGGACATTGGCACCATTAAACCAATCCGCCAGCCAATAAGGCAGACACTTGACGTATGTGTTGCCATTACGTCAGCGAAGTAAATACATCACAGCGAGTCTTAATCAAAGAACCACCGAGATTAATACGTGGACAGGGTTGAAACGCGTACGGAATTAGGAACATGGCACAAAAGTAACAAAAGGATGACTAGGAAGAAGTAATACGATCCGTTAAATTACGTTACGCCGGCCGTAAATAAAAACATCATTCTTTCAACATTTGACAGCAACGTTATTTTTTACGAATTCAGTTGCGGATTTAATCGCTGAGTTGAAATGATAAGTGTGATATATATTTCAAATATAATTTATGTTAAATGTTAACTGCATCGTTGGTGTTGTGGTTAGTTTCTACAAGTACAGATCAGGAGGTTTTTAAGATTTTTTTATAACAATTTCGTGCATCAGAGAGCTTATTAAGCTGTTGATCCTGCACTTGATCTATATCCGCTCGTATCGAATCGTTGTGTCATTGGACTGCTAGTGAGCTACAAACACACTTAACTAATTAAATAGTGATATTTATAATTTAAGATATATAAATTACTAAATATAAAGTAAGTCTGTATAATTCATATACAAAGCAATTTAACTCATAATATATAGAAACAGATGTAATAAAATATAGAGTTTCTTTCGTCACTTAATATAGTTTGTAAAATGACGATTCAAAAGTGCATGTAAAAGCCTACTTGAACAAAGTATGTATATTTTAGTTTGATTTCACTTGAGTAAAAATCGAAGTAAATTAATAACGGTATAATTTACATGTAATGACTGTAAGTCGGCGGTTATAATTGATAAATCGTAGTCGGTTAACCAAAAAAATAAAATTGCAAAGTTTTAGAAAAAGGATGGCCGATGAGACCCACGGAAGGGTTAATTAAAACGAATGAACGCTCATCCTCCGGCAGAATGTCGAAGTTTAGCGGATCACCAATTTGAATGCTTTAATATTATTACAAACTCCGGCCCACGTTTCTTTAATTAAAATTAACGACGCAAAACTCTGACAGTCAAACGAATTATTAGTACAGAACCAAACTTTTAATTAGTTCTTCTCCTTCTAGCAATACTTTTGCGCTTTGTCTCGTTAGAAGTGTTTTAAATTTATAACAATTCATATTTGATTCCTACTTGCAATCATTGACGGGTAATAACAAAAATCGTAACATTCTTCATCCGGATACACAGCAAATTATCTCAATCAACATGTCAAATTTGATTACAGAAGGCCATCAAAATGTTAGATACAGAATATCAAATACGACAAAATCTTTCTTCAACCGTCTATGGGTTGCCAACGAATTTAATTTCTATAGTATAATGTATTAAGCACACGAATTACAGATTACACGCAGAAGACAAAGACCTACGAATATAGACCTGTCACGCTTTGAAGCGAATAAGAAATAGTTGGAAACAGTAATAAATTTTAATTTATTTATTACGAAAAGCAGTATAAACCACATCTTAAATGCACCGCCTGTTATTATTCGATCATTCGACCTAAGACGTTATATCCCTTTTGCCTGTAATTACACTGGCTCACCCGTCAAACCAGGACACTGGAAAATATATTTATCTTTGCCGGTCGTATTGATGAATGGGTAACTATTTGAACGGAATAAAATCACCGTTAAGCTGTCGGTAGACGATCATTTTTTAGAAAAATAAATAATACGTTAGTACAGAAAACAATCAAACGACAAAGTGTTGAATAATAATCAATTACAACTTGTACCGTAACTGAGATCGAAATAAAAATAAAATAAAACCCCTTAAGTTGATTAAGATAGCAACAAAAAATTATATTTCATCGTTAATCGTCAATAAAAACATTCCAAATTGCCTAATTAAAATTGTCAATGTACATGAAACGGTACAAGTGGCGAGCTCCATATTCACACCTCGTGAAGCCCCAGGGCGCTGCGACCGGTCGCGAGCAGAGGCAGCGGCTGACGATCCACTGATAATTATACCACTACTAATTCCGGCCTCTCTCTTTGTACCATCTTGAGTCTCCGTAAGACTTCACTTACTACCCCTACGAGCAATTATAGCCTGTTCATATCTCAGTACTGGAAATATGTTGATTACCTGTTCAGCGTATTTTTTTGATTCTTCCGCCTTTTTTCCAACGCTAAAGACTAGAGTAATTCCTATTATTAATACAGATTAGATACTTCGATTAAAAATCACGTATTTTATCAACTAAGCCATCTTGCGTATATATATTTAACCTTATTTGAATTATAAATTGAAAATACTAATTTTATTTTAATAAAAACCAACAAGCCGTTGTAAAATCTACAAGCTACGTGACGCTATAAGACGGTGGACGCTTATCTCAAATTTCTTTTAATTTGAGCACACTACTTCGGCGCCTACGCGGACCGGCGTAAACAAATCTCGAGATGAGATCAATGAATATTAAGCGAGCTTCGAAACAATTTCCAGCAACATCATCGAGATAAAATAAATAATTCCCCAAATAAACACGAGAAAAGAAACGCTGATTGCTTCATAAATTGTCAAAAGGTTACCCCGGACCGATGAGTTTTGCAGGTCGTTTTAACTGGAAAATATATGAATAACGCTCGGCAAATTGGTCAATAAATAAAAGAATATCCTTAAATTATGCGTACGAAATATAAATTATGTTTTCGGGACTAATTGAGATAAATGTACCACTGCATATGCATTGTGTGAAGCGAACAATTTCTGTTATTCGACCTTCCCATACCACAACCATTCCAGTAAGCTTTAACAGATAGTACCGTATCTTGATTCCATTTTATTTGCTTTGGAATAAAAGTTATAGTGTAGATTTTCACTTAACCAATCTCGATACATTAAAAAGGTAAATACCTACAGCAACAATGTGTTAAAACGTGTGTTTTAATACAGGTGGTAACAAACACGGTAAAATTTTGTTTTTGTAATAATAATGATTTCACTAATAAAATTTGCATTAAAATTTTATATGTACATAATATCACAGCATTATCAAAATAAGGAGCCTAGATAGCCCAATTGTTAGAACTAGTGAATCCTGAATGCCGATTCAAATCCGGGCAACAACATTTTTGATATGCATATACTGTGGGTATAATAATAGTGCATTAGAGCAGCGTGGTTGTATACCCAACATTATCAAGAAGAGGGCGCTTTAGTCCAGCACTGTGGCACTAACAAACACGTTTCAGATGGCCCTAAAGAAGATGGCAACCGTGATGGCCTCGTGCTGCCGTACTCACTAACGAAGACGTGCAGGTCTGAGCCTCTCCGATCCGTGCCGAGGATGGCCAACGCAGTGGTTCAGTGTTTGTGGTTCGGACTACCCGGTTTTCAAGTACCCGAATAACTTTCTGCACAGTGACACTTACATACCTGTTATTTACTTTACTTTCCATTATACTATATATTATGTGCAACACATACTAGAATTATATCGTATTAAATTACATAGTATATTTACTTTAATAAAAAAATATAGTAAAAAAGACGATGCCCTAATTTATTATATCTATATCTCATAGGCGGAAAGATAACCAATATTGATAATAATGAAACATAACCAAAAGTTTCCTTGAACCGCCTTATGGTCGATATTGCTTTTCGTAGTTTTTTTTTCAATATCGGAACGAATCTAAGAAAAACTTCGGCAACGCTAATACTATTAGTGATAGTGATAATTACGTTTAATAAATATAAGAAATTTAATCTGGCTAAATTATAATTTGTATGCGTATATATGCGTCATTTTTCACAGGTGCATTTATTAATAAAGAAAATTATATGATATAAATACATTTTATACACTCAGGAATAATGTAATACCGCCAACGAAAACATTTTTAATACTGGAGATTAACCCTTACATGCAAACAAACGAATACATCTTTATAATTACTATCAGTGGAAACTTAGCTAATGTATTTTATGTTGCCATAAGTGTCATATGATTGTTTGATTCTCTATAGTAAAAAAATAATAATATTAGTCTAGAAAAAACAATCTAAAACATTTTAACTTAAAAAACAAACAATTATTCTTTACGTAATTACTTTTCTGAATACACACAAAAAAAACTCTCCTCCCTCTCTCTGTCTCTCTCTCACACACACACAGACACACAATCGACTTCTGATACTTCACAATTTGATTTTTCATTTAAATTAAGAAGTCATATCAGGTCTTCCAAATTACCTTCCAGACCCAAACGATACATAAAAAATTAATTCAGACAGCACCTGTAGTTATACTCGCTCACTCACAGTTCAAACCGGAACATTGCTGTTTGGTGGTAGAATATGTATATGATGAGGTGCTACCTACCAGGACGGGCATAGAGCACCAAGATAATTGAATATAATTATTGAATACGAGTGAAAACTGAAGTAACTGAGGAGAATCAACATTTTAACCGCTAATAAAAGCTTTAAATTTTATTGGTATGATGTTATTTGAAATTAAAGTAGTTCTTATTTTAAAATAAACTAATTTGCTGCATTTCGCGAATCGTAAAACAAACGAATCGACATAAGTAACCTTTAGTATTGCAGAAATATTTCAGGACAGCATTTTTATAAATCCATGCATAGTATGCGTCAATGCGACATAAAAATATCACACTATAGAGAGCGTCTTCGCATTCTTTCATCCATTCAACGTTCTTTCATTTAAGTTTATTGAATTGGAAATAGTCACAAGGGGCCAAGTGTCGACTTCGCAACCTGATCGGGGCGTACGGGTGCCTTGTTAAGAAACAGGATTTCTTTTTTCACTTTTACAATGTAAATGAGGCGAGTCTATCAACAGAACCGTGATGTATTCCGATAACCGATCACCGATAATATTAAATGGTTTTAGAATATATACAACATCGAAGAGAAGGTTAAGGCAATACACAAACAATTAATTTATACTGTAGTTTATCGCTGAGATGTAGCAATGAATATTAATTAACTACATGAAAATTCAGTGGTACCTACTTGCCTGGATTTGAACCTGCAATCTTTGGAGATTCCATTGATTCGGTACTTACAAATAATAAAGAATTAGCACGGCCATTAGGTATGGCGAGTACGAATACTTACCAAGTTCCTCGCCCAGCTAATGAATTACCCACTGACGTAATGACGTACTGACGTACGGGACCATATTACTCCTCATTACATTAAGAAGAAACTAAAATGATACTTTTTAAGTAAGTTATGATAGTTTATACACATGTTTAACTAACTGGCATTAACGTTCTGTAGATAACGAACCTAGATTTAACTCTATGTTAGAATTTATTACAAGCCTGGGTGGTTTTCTGATGCTACCTATAAGTATTTCGTTTTGTAAACTTTTATGTATAAATAAGTAAAATAATACTTCGTCAGTGAAAAAGAAACACAGACTAAAACGGCAATTTGATAATTTTGAGAAATTAGGATTAAAGTTTTTACTTTAAATCTCATTTTCAAAAAGTACCATTTTGGCGCTTAAGCGTTTCTCCATTTTCAGTGTCAATATGTATGTACTATCATAGAACTTAACAGAACATAGTTTTTATTTACTTTTCGGCGTAAGCAATATTAGCGCCACTTGGTACTCAATTTTTAATATGAATACATAATATACGAAAATCTTCTTGATACATATCTGCATAATCATCGAAGTCAACATGCATCTTAAAATTTAGAAGAACTAAGCGAAAAACCAAATTGTTTATACTTATGTTGGTGGTAGATTTTTGACAATCAATAAGCAAGTGTAAACACTTCTATATTGAATAAAGATTTTTGACTTTGACTTTGTTTTCGCTATGTATGTAATGTGTATTAAACAACAGACACCATGGAATAAACTAACAATGTTTGAATATACATAAAATTACAAGATAAAAAGTTGTTATGAAAAAAAACGTGTGAATTATATTAAACCATACTTAATAGAATGAGACAGGGAAGAAAAGAAAGGGATGGAAGAGTCGCCTGAAATGACGGCGTTTCCTTACGTAAAGATATCTCCCAGTTAACTCTACTGTAACCTGCGTATAAAATCTACGTTAAAAATATGGTCATATTGTTTCTAATATTTGACAACACGTTTTACATCCTTTCACAGTCATGACGTATATTCGCACTGAATCCGCGTAGGTAATCAATAACCCTACTAAAGCGTACCTCCATGACATAAGGTCTGACGTACAAACCGATGATGAATGTACCACTCTCGGTCACCGTGTACGTATGAGCGAACACGGTACCGTTAACAAAACGTACATCGAACTTGACAAATTGCTTACGCTCCTAATATTCGGACACCTCGACATCGGAACAGATGACGCCTATATCTTACATCTCCGTGCTCAGATTCCGAGATAAGTCGATCGGCTTGATGGGACACGGGTACCATACCGCTGATCAATTAACTGTAAAGATTCTTTCAATCTTTCAATTCTAAATTGTTTAAAAAAAAATCATAATAGATTAGCTGTAAATATTCAATCAGTGACTATGAGCATACATAAATACTGAAATGCTATTATTACTGAAATAATGTAGCCTATTTTAGTTCTAGATAGAGCAACTTTCTAATGATGAAAGAATTATTAAAATCGTAGCATTAGTTTCAGAGATTATCGATTAAAAACAAACTAATTTCCTCAAAATATTAGTATAGATAAAGACCACAAGTTCATTGAATTTATATTATAAAACGAAATTTATCGATTTTATTTTTATGTAAATTTATAAAAAATAAAAACTTAATTAACTTTGATGTAAGCAATATGACGACCTCCGTGGTCGAGTAGTGTGTAAACCGGTACGCCACTCCGAGGTCCCGGGTTCGATTCCCAGTCGAGTCGACGTAGAAAAAGTTCATTACTTTTCTATGTTCTATGGTCTGGGTGTTTGTGGTACCGTCGTTACTGATTTTCCTTAACACGAATGCTTTAGGTACTTACATTGGGATCAGAGTAATGTATGTGATGTTGTCCAATATTAAATTTATTTATTTAAGCTATTTTTAAAAAAAGCTGATCGATCCGATTTCACACAATTATGGTTTTAGACTGCGTTCTTTATTCATTGTGTCTATTTATGTATACAGGCTGTGTCCAGCTGTGCTGTTGGGTGATAATCACAATCTCATACGCGTAGTGTCGTTTCAGTCTTACGTGTTGTAATATCAAGCATATTTAAAATTATGTTTAGCAATTACTTCATTATTATAACGATTTAATAACAGTACGGTATAAATATCATTAACTTAAATATGTATTACGAATGTGCTAAAGTTTATGAAATCAAATGATACAAATGAGTTATTATATCAGCCTTTTCTGTAGTACAACCATTCAAATTTTGATTCTGATATCTTTCGTTTAGATTCTACACCAGAAACAACTTACTTACTTCATAGTTACATATTATATACAAAATTTTAAGACCATGTACACAATAATTAATATTACTGAAGAAAATAAATATATACGTATATATGTACGCGCTTTATAAAGCGGTTTAAACCGAAGCCTACTTTTAATTTCTTGTCTATCGCACATCAATAAGGGGAGGCATAATCAATATGTTAATATCAGAAGAGATAAGAAATTGAGATTCCTTCATAAACATACAGAGGCCGCCGTGGAATAGGAGCTGCTAGCATTCTCCGGCGATACGATCATAAATAAGGTGGAATACCGTTCAGAAGGTGATCTTCTGATGAATTTTTATCTTTAAATATATATTATGCAAATAATACTACTTAAAAATCAAAAGATTTTTAATGTGCCCAATTGTTTATCTCCGAATTAAGATTATTATCAATAAAATATATCACAACAGACATTTTTAAATCAATCACGGTATATATTATTAAACTTTAAAAAATACTTTCGAAAGACAATAGATAGTATCTACTAACTACGTAGTTTTTTTTTTTATTAAAAAGGATTCATTCTGAAAAAGGAATAATAATTAAAAACTCAACAACAGCGCCGTAAAATCGTGATTGGCTCCAAGTGAAAACTCGTTATGGCGATCGTAAAAGTCGACAATAATTAGGCGGCCACAACTGCGAGCACCGGTATCGATATGAGCTGATTACGAAAGAAATACAGTCGTAGCGTGTTGATTTATTGTTTGGTGCCTTCGGTTTCGTCGTATCACTTCACATATAAAACGAACATACATAGCTTATGTACTGCGAAGGGTATTTGATCATCTTATGTTCATGTATACTTACATATATGTATATTAGAATGGCTGAGATGGATGACTACAGATAAAGAAACCTTAGATTTACGTATGACATGAATTTTATTAATAACTCTGCTATATTATTATTCAATATAAATTAAATATCTTTATACAAGGTACAACACTATTTAACTAAAATATTTATTTCCACTCTAATTTAAATTCCAAAGTTCCAATAACAACTTCGAATTTCCGACATTCTAAATACAATTTTTTAACGATTCCATAAATTATTTCGATCTCGACCAATGATGTCATGACAATGCCATACCAAATTATTACTTGTTTATCTTTATTATTGCCATTGGAATCGGCTATAGACACGAATAGATACTGAACAAATGCAGTATCCGATCTCCCACTTTAAAAGCTACGGTAGCTGTTCATTATAACTGCTTTCCTACTTCTTGTCACTCAATTTTTCACGTTTATGTGTGTGAGTTTTTCGTCGTTAGTTTGTTCGTGTATTCACATAAATATAATTTTAATACAAGATCTATTCACTCAAGAAGACGCGCCCCTCCACGTGTATAATCGACGTGCAAAAATATTTATGAATGATCGTGCATACAAAAATTTTGTATGCAAGATAAGATATTTAATATCTTAGTGTGCGTGAGATGACTAAGAGTTAAGACGGCAAAAAATGTAAATTACAGTATATTTGTTAAGTTTATTGTATTGAAACGATACGTGAATAGATCTATCTATAAGTAGTTTCATGGCCCACATACGACATAAAGTTTTATTACATGTACGTCGTATTTTTTCGAAATAAAAATTACAATACAAGTGTCATTACCAAAACATCGCTTGCCAATATTTAACGTGTTATAATAAACATCGTTCTTTATCAATTATCATTCATTAGAACCTTAAATTGACAAAGTGCCAAGTCGGGTCGGATCATTGAGTTCATATATAAATATATTTAGATAACAAAACTCATATAAACGAAGCGATAATACTATTTGTATATTACAACGAGATTCACGCGGTACATCAAACTGTAAGGATAATCGAAAATAAATAACCTATGAATTCGGTTGGACATATATCTCAATTTATTATAACAACGAATGCGATCGTATCTCAGCAGATAATTCAATGCAATCATCGGCTGCGAGTAATTAACTCTGACCACCATAATACACGAGATCCGACGTTGCAGCGCCACAAATTATCATTAATCGCTTTGCACGATAACAATACACATAAAATATATATACATACAGAAAATTAATCGAAATTACTGTCCATCTAATAATTAAGGTTACTTAGCCACTCGTCGGATATTCTACCATCAATGGGGATTACTAAGTATCGTAGTTCTTTGGTTTGGATTGCTAGTGAGCCAATGTAACAAAAGGCACGAGAGATCTTAGTTCTAGACAATATCAAGAATGGTTAATATATCTTTCAGCTCCAATGTCTTTCGTCAATGTCAACCATCAGGTAGCCCATTTGCCCGTCCGTATACCTATACCACAAAATATGATAGAAAAGAACAATCGTATCAAAACGTATACTTTGATTACGAAAACGATTTACATACAACGATATGCTAGGGAAGTAGTACTAAAAATGTGATGAACAGAAATTTTTCAGGATTGCGCTGATTTTGAACTTTGTTTTTGAGATATAGATTGAAATTTCAAAACGGTTAAATGGTGACAGTTCTTAACGGTTGTCTCTTTTCAGACAATTATCATAAAATTTAACCGAAAATAAATGAGCACTTAGATTATGACACGTTACGCTTAACATCAAAGATCTAGAAATTGATCTGCAACGCCCATCTATCCATCCATAGGCGATCTTAGAATATATCCTTCACACGACCGATTTCTCATCGTTTTATCAGTAAAACGCTCTTGCCCTCATCCCATTTATTTGAAGCCAGCTTTGTGTTTTAGCTGCATGAAAAAAATTGCTAACAATCAATTCTACAACACGGCATAAAACCTCAAACAAACAACCTTAGCTCTTGCAGTAATTGTCATTATAGGTAGAAAATAAAAGTAATTACTATTTTTCACACTTTATGGTTTAGTACGGTGCATATTAAAAGTTTGTTTTGATAAGCAATTCGTTACGAAAGGCAATTATACCGCAAAGCTTTTTGAAGCATAACAACACAACACTTGTTCCGGTTTTTAAAACGTATGAAAGAGCATTATTTAATATCCAAAGAGTTTTGTACACTCTAGTACTTATGTACTTAAAAATGAATCATAAACGTTATAATAAATTTAAAAAAAAAACATTTTATACTTGTTATTTAAGTGGACCATAAAATTAATAGAAGCTTAAAAAACTATCAGCAACCTACATCAGTCGGTTAACACGTGCGACCTCCAGTTCACGGGTGTTCTTCTCAATCATAATTGCTTCGTCAAACATGACCAATATTAATGTGAACAATAATTAATCGTTTCTTTAACATGATTTCGTATATGATTTTTTACTGTACATACATAAGTACACACATTTCATTAGAAAGCTATGATTAGATGAGAAATATACTAAAATTACGAAAAATATATCAAATTATAACAACAATAAAATACAATATTTCTAATAATTTAATACTATTTATCATACGCACATATAATTTTAGCCATCTGATGGTATGTGGTCGCCAGCGCCTATGACTAGTGCTGAAAGAATTTTTAACCATTCCTAACATATCAATGCGCCACCAACCTTGGCAACTAATACGTTTTATCGGTTGTGCCCGTAGTAACACTGGCTCACTCAACTTTAAAACGGGAAGACAGCAATACTAAGAATTGCTGTTTAGCGGTAATATATATGATAAGAAGGTGGTGGAAGAAGAGCCGAGATGGCCCAGTGGTTAGAACGCGTGCATCTTAGCCGATTATTTCGGGTTCAAGCCCAGGCCAGCACCACTGAATTTTCATGTGCTTAATTTGTGTTTATAATTCATCTCTTGCTCGGCGGTGAAGGTAAACATCGTGAGGAAACCTGCATGTGTCTAATTTCAATGAAATTCTGCCAGTCTGCTCACCAACCCGCATTGGAGCAGCGTGGTGGAATATGCTCCAAACCTTCTCCTCAAAGGGAGAGGAGACTTTAGCCCAGCAGTAGGAAATTTACAGGTTGCTAAATTTAAGAAGGTGGTACCTACCAAGACGGGTTTTGCACAAAGCCCTACCACCAAGCGAATTTAAAATAACATGTCAACTGAATGTCAACTATGAGCCGAAATAACCAAAGCGAAAGACACGAAATTCAAAAATTCGTTATTATTGTATGACGTAGGCAACAAATTAGACACAATTTTTTTCAAAAAAAAATCCTTCGATGTACAGCATTTTAATAGTTAGTTGAAGTAAAAAATATTTATTACAAAATATAAATTCTCAACACGGCTACAAGTATAAAATTAATTTTACAAAGATCGGAATCGTTATCAACAATCGTAATAAACTCTATGAAATAATTCAATTGATAAAATAACGATGGTTACTTTATAAAACCCAATACACACTAGACCGAACATTGCACCCATAACTTAAGAAAATAATATCCAATTACTTGTGTATATTGATATAAAATGTAAATCCGTGCGTAAAGTACCTGCTGAATTGACTGTAAATAGAAATAAATGTAGCAGATCAAGTATAAAACTTTAAATATATAGTACACGTAAACATATCTCGTTCGTTTGAAACATATTATTTTTTACGGCTACTGAATACGGGAAAGGCGGCGGTAAATTTAAGTGGCATTATATATCAAACGCCACTTTCCGACCCACGTCGACATTCTTCAGACTTGTCGTGGAAATCAGTTTAATATCAACAATAACATTTATAAATAATTTAATAGAAGAAATAATTTAATTTATTTAATTTTATACATATTTGTGATATCAAATAAAAGTTTAATCACTAATATGATAACTCCCTCGATAGAAAATTTTGGATGTAAATCTACAATTATGACACCCGCAAGAAGGTCGCGGATGTCGGTACTCAGGATCATATTTAGGATAAGACTATATATAAGGAATATGACGACCTTATTAGTATATTATAAATTAATTTAATTTTCAAACAAGATAAAGAGAGATGTGAAGAATCTCGTTGGAACAAATTATTTTCGCTATATATTAGATACTACATGAAATACTCTCTCTCTTTCTCTCTCTCTTTCTTTCTCTCTCTCTCTTTCTCTCTAAAAATGAAAGACACTATGTAGTAAATTAACAACGTTTCAGAATAATTAAATGCCAATAAATAAAACTATTTAAAATCACATGTGAATTAAAACTAATAATCTAAATAAAATTATATATAACCATCTGAGAGAAAGAGAATTAGCCACCATTTTAATTTTATACATTATAATATGTCAATAAAGTGTAATTAAATTCACATGAATCTAGAAATCATCAGATACTAAAAATCCACGTTTTTTTATCATGATTATAATCTTGTATTAAATAACATGCCTTGTTTATCAATACGAACATTAAAATCAACGATGATCACATGCACGAGCATTGATAACAAAGAACTACTGTGAACATAGAGATAGAAATGAACAGAAGAAAAAAATCGATGCGTCGATCGATTAAATAATAATTATAATAATCAATAATACTTTACAATACAAAGGTATCGTTGATATAATCGAATAAAAAGCGAATGATTGCTTTGGCTGCGACGCCTACCTATAATAATCGATACTCCTTACTTCCATCGGTAAAACAAGTACGCGTGAAGATGGATGTCTGCCGAGATTCAAGTAGCCAGGCTAATCGAGTCAGCGGTATCTGGATTATGTCATTAAAACTTCATCACACGCTCATCCGTTGAGCTAACTGCACTTTCAAGTCAACGTACATTATAAAAGCACAATCTTTGGACCTAATACGACAGCCTACGTGTGTAACAGGAACTGTTACGCCGTACCAATAAATTGTTTATTAATTTCAAAGCGACTTTTGCGGATACAACATGTTATTGAAACATATCGTAAAAAATATAAATATTACGTAAATAAATTTCGACACGAACATTTAGAAACTACTACTACTATATTAAAAAACACTAACAGTGTAATCCAATATTTACTTTCAATGTGTCTGAAAAAAAGATTTTTCTTTTTTTTTTTAATCTGTCCATATATTTTCCCTTTACGTAAAAATAAACGACAAATTGTGAATTAAAATTTCACCCTTGAAATATCAGTACTCACTGAACTGTAAGCCGTTAACAATATTATATTTGACAATTTCAGTTGCTCTTAAGGACCCGTACCCACTTGCCGAGTGCTTCAGAATATTGCATGAAAATTCGTGTCGGAACACGCTGTGTAAGCGTATGAGCATGTGTCGCTGTTCTCATTATTGTCAGTTGTCGACTTCGAAAAATTCCCTCCCTGCTGCTAATCACTTGAACATATTAAGGCATATAAAATTCGTTAAGAAAATATCACCTTTTGGATTGGGGATGCATCTATTTCATCGCGCATAGCCCATAAAGAGAGCCGACATCGCTACCAGTTTTTGCAATTTTAATAACCACCACCCACCTTGGGAACTGATATGTTATGGTCCTTGTACCTGTACCTTGTTCACTGACTCACTCACCCTTTAAGCCGGACCACAACAATGAGCCGGTTTGCGAAAAACCCTATTGCATTACACCCAACAAATTGAACTAATTACTTTAAAAAGATGCTTTGTGGGGGTCTGTAATTTGTTAAGATTAGTATATATAATATATAATGTACAAGTTAACATTAAAGGTGAAATTAATGAAAAAATGAAAAACTGCTAACATACTAACGTATTTAGTTAGTATGTTAGTACTGACGCATTCGTTTTAAACCAATAATTCTATGTAACCTGCAAACAAAATTGTATATAGATATTATTTTATCTTATTGTCATCTTAATTTTTAACCGCGTGAGTAAACTCATTAACATCGCTCTTAGAATTCTAAAAATTAAAATGTCTCGGGCAAAGAGTCTTAATTAAGAAGTTCAACTCTACACGAAGTTGTGAGGAACTCGCGGGGCATTTGATTTATAACGACCAAACAATATTTCCACTAAAACATTAGAATACCCACACAAATTATTATAGTTGCGATAAGTCGTCTAAATTCATTCCAAAAATAAAAAAGTCTAAAGTTACAGATAAGTCTGATAAAGCAATATATAAGGAGGATTCGCTACAAGGAGGTCGCAGTCAAAGTGAAGAGCTCGACAAGTTTACGGCGCAAAAACCACTAGTGTTTGTGGCGGCAAGCGAAACGGGTTGCAGTTTTTGTAGGGAGCCCATCAAAGCTCGGTGTCGCGCGGCGCGTCGTCGCTCAAATGCGGCCCTTTCTAATTGGACGTCTACCTGTTGCGTCGCCTTACAGTTTTTTCAGCTCCCCGACGAATACAGACGATGATGAGCACTCTACGTGAAGAGTTTCGTAATAACCCGCTAGGCAATCTTTCTCCGCCTTTGTGTTTCCCTTTTTGACGAATGTTGCGTTTTTCTTTTGGGCATAGAATTACGTCTTGACATATGATATACATTCACATATTCCACAGTTTACAAAATAAAAACCACAATCGATATTCATCTCTATTCAAGTGGGGTCTCTTAAGCACTCGTTATCGTGATGTTACAGGAATGAATTAAATGCAAAGCTATCGACGAATGTACGTTCTACCGAATCAGTAAGTAACTTATTACTCAGACATCAGAACCTACCACAACGTCACATACATATCCATTCAAAGCTATTTATATATCATTAATAAAAACCAAATTAAAAATTATAAATAAATAAAAAATACAGCCAGAAGCATCGGATACCGTTTCAAAAATAAAAGATTTACATGATTCGGCGGGCTGCCACAGCTCCCACCCGGCACAATAGAGCGGAATATTAAATTCGGTTATGTCCGGGGTACTGTACGGTCCCGTGATGATCGGTTTTGTTGCTTGAAATCATTAATGGTCGGCAGTGCGTGACACGGCGCGCGATCAAGTGCGCGACGCGACGGTCCGACGCGTACGCCGATTCTCCACGCGCTTCTGCCGTGCGACCAGATACAGCCGGAAACGGAGTGACAACACAAATAAAAGGCACTTACATTCATTCATGCTTTTTTTTTCCTACCGTCACCTGATTCTACGGACAGGTTCTCGATATCTATTACAAGGCCCATTGGATTAGAGTAATTTTAGGAATAGTTTACTTTTAACTTATTCATTTATCATTCAATCACGACAGCAAGGACGTATAGTAATGTAATCTACTATTAAGGTGAGGCAAGAATTAAGCATATATAATATACGTCGATAAGCATTTTATTGTAATATAAAGATGTGAGCAACACAATCACGAACGAGATAACATATTAAGATGTAGGCTGACTAAAACAAAACATCGGAGCATGATGTATGCAGTCAGGAGATATGCGATCTCACCGTCTTGGGTGGAAAGTAGGACAAGTTATCGCTTTAGAGCCGTTTGTATCGTTGCTTTAAACGTGCCGCTATTTGATAAGTTTTTGCGGTGAAACATGCTTTCGATATTACGATAGACCAAAGCATCGTTTCAAACGAAGTGATTTATTTATAAATTTTACAAAAATAGCTAAAAATTCAACAAATTAATTAATAATATTTCCGTGGCATAATTGACAATTACTTCGTTTTTTAGTAATAAGAAAATAAAAGTGAACTAGGCCTTTGAAGTGACTTGAATTTCTTTGAAGCTGCAGCGACCGTATCACTCAACAACATAGACTTGCGGAACGGGCGTTTCTCTGCTCAGCGGTGTATGGAAGGTGTTCTGTCATCCTAAATACCCCCAAACTCGATGACCTATTTGATCTTCTCGGTGTTCTTCGCCTTTGCCTGAATAGCCTAAAACTGAATAAAAAAAATAACCAGGATAGCGTCGATGAATAAGACACACAATGGAGTACAAGGGCCTTCCTGATAAATTCCCAGCTAAGCGTGTTGAATACTTTGGCAATATCGAGACTTATAGTCAACGACATACCATCGGGGATCACTTACATCTCTCCTTGCTTCGAGAGTTGGAATGTGAACCCAAAAAACTTTTTTCTCTTTTGTACTCTTATAAAAATACTGAAAAGAACGTGTAAGTATACATTATTTTTATCAAGTTTATATAAGTTTAAAATAATTTAATTATAATAGGTTTTGTCAGACTATATCTCACGTTTAAAACTATGGAGGAACGCATACATTTACAAAACCTGGTAAGGATATCGGCTTCCTAACCTGATCGTAGTTGAACGATAATCAGCGGGTGGCCATATTATCGCCCGCAGTTGTGGCCACCAACCATCGTTTTGACGTGGCTTGATTTGTGCGCGAGCGCAACGATCTATCCCATGCGCCAATTTATTGCCTTTTCTAGACTTATAGCGGGACTAACAACGAATTAGAACGGTCGGCCTCGTTGCCACATGGAATTTGCTAGCGGTGAGAATTCAATCTTTGTATTTCCCTTAACATTGTCTGTATATTAATATTCAAGACAAATATATAAAGAAACAATCAACAGTAGTTTAATAAGGATTTTTTAAACCTGTAATTTAAAAGAAAATTCATAACACAGAAACATAATTACTCACGTAAATAAATCATGATAAAAAGGTGATTGAGTCATCGACTTAAATCAGAAGTAAGAATGAACAGGTAATCACACGAGCCGATAAAGGTACGGCTATAAAAACAGCATAAAACAGTAATTAATGTACCAGGAGTTCATTTAACGCAAAACCATTGTTTAACATTAAGAACAATTTCAAATT
The DNA here is from genome assembly GCF_037043105.1 of Vanessa tameamea. Classification (NCBI taxonomy): domain Eukaryota; kingdom Metazoa; phylum Arthropoda; class Insecta; order Lepidoptera; family Nymphalidae; genus Vanessa; species Vanessa tameamea. Next base: position 1,801,488 of record NC_087319.1, on the reverse strand, counting down.
GCAGATGATTAATTTGTTTTTGTTAGCTCAAGCGTAACGGAACGTCGGTGACTTTAACTGCTTTTAGAATTATTTTAAAATAATCCAAAAGATATTAAAAAAACTAGAATGTTCTAGTTGATTGTTTTCTTACTTACTGGACTTGTTCATGGGGTGCACATATTAAAAAGCATTTGATAGAAGCTGAGCGGGCCCACCTAGTGCTGCTTAAGGTAATCGTGTACCTGCCATATAAATACCAAACCGTTTGCTTTATGAGAAGACGGGAACTGTATTAATACAAGAGCTTTTGATATATCACAATGAAGATACGTATGAATATTTAGAGAAACTCTAACTATCTATAACTATATATGGAAGAATAACACTTACGATTAGTTATTCATAGTCATAGTGAAATATCACCGGTTCGATAAGGAAAAGCTTGAGAAGAGAGCCGGTGATACAAATTTATTGGGTTTTTTTTCGTGTTATCCCCACGATACATATCACACTCATAATCAGCCTGTAAATTTTCCACTGCTGGGCTAAGGCTTCCTCTCCCGTTGAGGAGAAGGTATGGAGCATATTCCACGCTGCTCTAATGCGGGTTGGTGGAATACACATGTGGCAGAATTTCTTTGAAATTAGACACATGCAGGTTTCCTCACGATGTTTTCCTTCACCGCCGAGCACGAGATGAATTATAAACACAAATTAAGCACATGAAAATTCAGTGGTGCCTGCCTGGGTTTGAACCCGAAATCATCGGTTAAGATGCACGCGTTCTAACCACTGGGCCATCTCGGCTCATCATATCACACTCATCCAACAATATGCAACATCTCTTTACACACTCATACAGATATATATATAGGTATATGTACATACAAGTAATACTTTTTATATTAAGAATTGTGATATTTTTTTTAATTATTTATAAAATACGGTTATTTGGGAAGTAACTGACTGCTGACACATGATTCGCACTAGTGCAAGAGACTGGCACTACTAGAGCTGCACTTTTAAAATATGTTAAAATCATTATTCATTAAACTAGACGAGATAATATTTAATACTTTTCTTAATTAATTTTAATCAAAGTTAAAATTAAAGTGGTTCTATATACGTACGTGTATGTTATCGCCTTGTATATTAAGCTAAATGACACACAAACCAACTCGCTATCCATATGAAACGCGATTGAAAATCGTAAATATCTACCGCGCACGTGACCCAGCACGCTCGTACATAAACTACCCGTCGCCCGGATCCAATTTCGGTGAAATTTAATGTAAATGCATGAATTTTCCCCGTGCCACTCGTACAATCAGTGTCGAGAGCTGACATTTGCATATGCGTTGCTGAAATTTCAGAATAGCTATTCCGCGAAGCTTAACCGAGTTCAAAACTTGGCGAGGACGCGAGACGAGGAAACGCCGCGGCGATGCGGCGGGATGTACCTCATGTTTGACATAACGAGGGCGGGCGCTCAACGGGAGCCGCAATATTAAATGCATGTTGCATTCTCGAGATGCTCGTAAGTTATGCCGCAAAAAATCGTTACCCTTAAGAAGCTATTAGTCTCGTTATCTTATAGCACATGGCGAGGCGTGCGCCATGCTTGACGCTACTCCAACAGATTTGATACAAAAACTTTGCAGGTGTTATGCTCCAGTTTATTTGGTGGAAAATCCGAATTAGCCAGAGACTCATCGCACTCCGATAACTCAGCACATGTCAACACCAACTGCCGAAAGTGATACGAGCATGTTGTAGATACCTAAGGTCTTAGTCACCATAAGGCCGCGGTTTAATTACTAATTACATAAAAAAACTTAATACCATTTTACATTTATACACTTTTAGTTTAATGTGTGTTTTAATATCTGTAATGTCGAAAGCTATATAAAATAAGATTAGCTGCGCTATTAATGTCATGCTGTTGTAAAGGATATCGATTTAAAATATACCAAGTGGAATTCACGCTTTTAACAGTACCAATTATTATAGTTAGGCTAGTGAGTAATAATTACTTGCTACTAAGAAAACCAGCATTCAATAGGAGAAAAGATTTTTAAAATTTTGCTCCCAGACATTAACAAAGATAATTAGATCCATTCTAACCACTGGCCTTCTCGGTTTGACTCGGTCGGTTACATTTGGTTGGTAAAAACCATACAGCCGCTAATCCTAGTAATTTTTCTTCGTTTGTATCGAATAGCCGAACCGTGTCCTCTTTATGAAGGCAATCTTGGGAGAATTCTAGCCTGGAGGATAATCAAAACACAGTTATGTTTTTCATTTAAAAGAAATGTAGTTACATATAATCATAAAAAATTGACCAAACTAAAAAAAAACACAAATATAGGAAACACAACTCGCTAACTATATAACAAAACTGATCAACAAACGCGACCAAATATTACGACGAAATTATACATAAATAAATAAATCCAAGTTATTAACGATGCTTTCGGTTACATAAATTCACTAATAATAAAACTAATATTTCTTAGGTGCTACTACAAATTACTTTACGCCTACTGCACAGCCAATCAAAGATCAATTCCATTTGATCCGTCTGAGCAGCTTAGTATTGCTTGTTAACGAGAAACTGCCTACTACCTACTGCCTAGACGGTGTGCGAATAAAGACACGCCCGACTGATTGGCGCACCATAAACTGGTTTTAAGAAAGCAATCACTATTTATATCTTTAACGATAACTAGATTTCGATCAGATATTGTTAAGTGTTGCATCATAATATTTGTTTTAGAATTGTTTCCAATACTATAGAATTAACGTTTATTAATATATTTTCAATAAGAAAATGTTATGTCAACAGTACAAGTGCCTCATAGTGATGTGAAGAACCGTGGATTTGTTTTTAAGCGTTACAAATGAATCGCAGTTCGGAGAAAATTAATTAAATACCCATAGTTCTATATATCTTAAAAATCAGTTAGTATTCTTTAAATATATATATTAAGTACTCGCTAATGCATGGAAGTTTGAAGTTATTTGAACTATCTAAACGACTCACTACAATATTCTTAAATGTATAACCAAATGTCACGGCGATCAGTTGTACGGTAAAAATTCGATGATCTACAGTACTATCTAGGGACGCTTCACAAAATTACATAAAATAAATCACATCAAATCAATTCAAATTTATTTATTCAATATAGAAGCATTACACTTACTTATTGATTGTCAAATTAAAATAATATCTGAGATGAAACTCAGCGGCGTTGTGGCAATGTGCAAACTTTCTTGGTTATATGTCGAACGACATCGAAGTCTATAAATCTCAAACTGACCAAATATAAACTCCAGGGTTAGCTTTACATATCATTAAATCGTGTAGAATGATGACTTAAAAGTGCAAACATTTGAAAAGTATTCGTAAATAAAACAGATTTGATTGTAAACTAAAAATTATTTAAATTGACAGCGACAAGTTCAAATTTAAACCATAAGATAAAAAACATTGAATATATATTATACACGTATCTCTATCTACTAATGACGACTAACTATTTCCAACAGCATGTCCAATTTGAAAATTATTAAATTGCATTTCGCTTGCGAATCGCATGTAATAACGCTTTCTTTAAATTTAAACGAATATTACTTTAAAAAAAAAACTCGTATTTTAATTAAGACAAACGATAAATCAACATTCACTTCAGCAATTAAAAACGCCCAGTAAAAATCTAACATCGAAAATAATTGAATTTCAGCTTTGGTCAAGCTGGAGATCATAATTAAAAAATATGTGACAATTTTAGGGTTCCGCGGTTTTATTTAGGACCATTTATTTGTTGTGTGTTAACACCTACGTACATATAAATTACAATTTAGGCTTTAAATTAAAAAAATATATTTGATATTTAGTTGCATACGTTTTAGAATCATAACACAAATTCACCTGTTGAACAATAACGTGCTTAACTCTATATATTATTATAATTTATATACTTATATTTTTTATGCTTAGGAAATCATCATCAATAATTTTGTACGTTTACATAAAAACTAATCACACGTTCATCCTTTTGATAAAAAAAAACTACCGATAAAGGCGTGCAACTGGTTTAATAACCAATAAAAACGACTATACTTAAGATTTTTATAAGCGTCGGTGTTGTAAAACCAATTTGCCCGCTTCATTACATTTATTTGAAATGTTAAATTATTTTTATATCACTTCTTAATGTTGTCAATAAACGCAGAGCGCTAAAACGATGTCATTTTTAAATCAACAATTTATTTTTATAAATAATAATAGAAGGAAGTAGTTTACCAATGAGAAACGTCAAATGGTTACGTTCTTTATTCAAATAATATTACAATATTAATGTAACCGAACTATAATATCGTACAAATCAAAAAACAAAACCACGGCCGCACACGTATCAGTATGCTTATAGCTTAGGAGACTTCATATCGTAAAGCTATCAAACAATGACACGACGTTCGTTCGAGATTAAATTTAAGCCCACGCTGTCTCACTTTACAAGTGGAGCGGGCAATGGATTTCTGAGACCAGCGAAACCATTCATTCATATAGAATTCATTTCATTTGCCTACTGAATAACGGGAGAACGATCGCAAATACACAAAGATCGTTTTAAATTCGGACGCGATCGGCATAAACCGCGCAAACTTAAATAAACGAAAGAAACTTTAATGGACGCATTTATACAACAATTACCGGTTATCAAAGAGCAATTAAAGAGGCAACGCGCGAACCGAGAGACCCGCCCCGCATGCTCGATTTACTTTTGACTTCGATTAATCGTTCTTTTTGTTCGGATCCAATCTTACTAATTTGCATAAGAATGTTACTGTAGGAATATTAGTCGTTTAGTGAGGCGGCATGTTCAATTTTCTTCTAATTCTCTTCGATCACCTACGATACACGAGACACAGATACAGTCTAGCTGATAAAATATAAACGAAGAACGTGGAATCAAATTCAGAGAAGCATCAAGATTCTATACACTAAAATACATCCAATCCATCCGATGTAAATATGTCTAACATAATTCTATCACTGGTGTAAGGACCGCTCAGCGTTGACGCATCATGAGGTAATAAGTTCCATAACATCTCGAAAAGAGAAGGCCTTACTTGATAATTTATTATTATAACAGATATGTCTCGAGTAAGAAGACAGTTTAAGAGAGAAATGGAGTCGAAGTCATGTTTAATTAACAATAGAAAGATTGGAATTCTCACCTACTTCACACGTTAACTCTATAAATAAACAAGAAGATATTTGCGTATTTATATAAACAAGACATTGACATGCTGACAAGGTTGATGAGTCATGACGCCGGCTTTGCGCCGACGACGTCTGGCCGGGCGCTGTTTGCGCAACGCAACTAGGCGAATGTTGCATTCATGAAATATCAAACTTGAACTTATACAACGGTCAAGCGCAATGTAGATAGTTCCAATGAAACACATCGCTTTAAATCTTTAATCGTAAATAATATCATTAGCTTACGAAGTTTGCGAATCGAATGAATAAAATGGAAACTATTTCGTCGGCAACATCGATTCGGATCGAATACGGTTTAAAGAAAAAAGTTAATTATGTAGCACTCAATAGTCACAATATAAGGTTTGATATACATTACACCAATTAATCGTCTAGACACACCTAAAAAAACTGCAATAGCAATTGACTGTTTAATTTATTATATAGACGAATTGTGACGCCGTGTGATAAGATTCTCAAACATCCATTAATATACTAAATTGATGGGAAGTGATACAACAAATTGCCAGACACAAATCACCTTCGATTTAATTATAGTTTTTTCGCTCTTGCAAAAATACACAACACACGTACATAGATACATGCGTGACCATACATGACCACGCTCACACAACAACATGTAAATACACACACGACCTCAGCAACTACCAGTTCGATTTAAATTATATCTTCTGGTAAGATAGCCCGTACATGAGAAACGTCAACCAATGCAGCAAAGACACGTATTATCTAAATTTGACACAAGCAAAACTTAAGCTATCTAGAGTTTTGTCAAAACCTGATATAACAATATAATTGATGATATTATATAAAAAATATCATGGGACACTTATCCACTTACCCGCAATGGAATAGCGTATTATTATTTAAGTTTATTATTATAAGGCGCACAACGAAAAATTCATAAGTAATTACTATGCAAACTATAAATTATAAATCTATATTAAAATGTCGTTTATATTTATATAAATTAGACCCAGCAGTGGATGTTAATGAAATGATACATTATCTTACACCCATCGTACACGTTCGACCCGTTACGTCAAAGCAGACCACAAAACATTTTAACCTAATTTAAATAAATGATCGGATCCTATGTATGCGCCTAGTCGAGCGGGCAGGTGGTTCTAGGCTATGGGAAGATCGGCCGTGCGCGTCCGAACAGAACCGAGACTAATCGCCGCTAATTGTGACGATCCTCACTAACTGAGACCGGAATAGATCCGTAAATCTTTCGTAAGTACATTTTATTGTACTATATTCAACGTTACTGAAGTAACTTGTTTTTGATTTTATCAAAGAATGTGTTGATCGTGAAATTTATAATGTATTCATGATAATAGTGACATAAATCTTATTACGGTTAGAGACATTTATTTCCTCAAAATATTTACATTTAAATCACTTACAGAGAAAATTACAAAACAATTAGTATAAAAATTAAGTCGAATAGGCGTACATAATAGGAGTAATATTACAATAACCCATTAATATCAGTACAGTGCTAACAATACAAGGATATTTTGTGATGTAAATGTAGGGTAGTCTACTAAAAAATATATATATATGTACTGCGTAAACAACATAATGATAAATAAGGAAGGTGACATATTAAATCTATCTGATAGTTTTAAATTGGTGGTTTTTATTGTATATATATATTTTATAGGTAACGTGTGGTATATAATGTGTTCACTTATTTATTATCATGTTTATAATTTATATTATAATAAATATATATTTATGTAAATTAGGTAATTTAATGTTAAATAAATATTTTAGTAATTATTTTACATAAAGTGCTTATCTATATAAACTATAATTAATATTGTTTTAAGTTTACTGTATTATAGTGTAATTAGGTTTACAATATATATTCAAACATAGTATAATCTTAGTAGTTTATATACTTAATTCTCTAATCAAATCTGAATTTATTTTATGTTAAATTTAATTTAATTAACTCAATAATAGGAAATAATCCATTTTTTTAATTTTATACATATCTAGTAGTCACGCGCGGCTTCGATCGTATTATAGGGGTTAGTCGTCAAGTGTTAGACATAAGAAGTAGCCCATGTCCTTTCTTGTAGTTCAAACTTGCTTCATACCAAAATTCATCAATTTCGGTTCAATGGTTTGGCCACGAGAGAGCAACAGACAGACAAAGTTAATTTCACATTTATAATATTTGTATAGATATATTAAGTCATCCCTATTTGCCTACCGTTATAAATCAATACATTGTATTGTTGCGATTTAAATATTGAGTAAGACGGCATACAAGCACAACTTTTAGTTCCCTGTTGTGGTGACTGCTTTCATCAGAAGAAAAAAAAGATCATACGCATTAAAAAAACAACTAAGAAATCTCCAAAGACACTCAAATACGAGGATAATTATGATAGCGATACCGCTTAGATATATAAAATCGAATGAAATCGTGACAAGTTAATTGTAATATATGTTAAACACTGTAACTACCACCGAACGAATGTAGCGAGTGAGATACCTTAATTAAACACTGAACGATATAAATCGTAATCAGACAGAGGAAATAAAAAGTCCAAAACGTAACATTATCAAAAGGGATCAAGACGATGTGTCTCGGCCCGTTCCCTGATCAATGTCTTTATACCAAGTATTTGAATATTCAGTGTGATGGCACGAAATGCATAATTCATACATCCTGACTAATTTAAAATACTCGTTATTCCGTACGCCGTTTATAAATATCTTAACGAAAAATATTTTAATAAAGTTATGTAAATAACCGTCTAAATGAGACCAGAATGATTTATTATGTTTCAGAAGACGCAAGAAGCAATAGAGTATCCGAACTCAACTAATTGATGTTGATTCGACATTACTGTTGAAACTGAATATTTCTTTACATAAATATACGCTCTGACGGCTGTTGACCATTTCTTAATAGCATTATACAACCATTTTTAAATATAACTACTTCTTGAGAAAGGTATTTTTGAATTTGACAACTCACAACATAAATTTTATAATTTTAGAATATCTGCCTATAAAATCTTATTTTATATGACAGATAAAGTAGGTAAAATTATCGGATATATTAATTAGTTTAGTTTAAGAAGGCAAATGTCTGAAATGGTCAACTGATAGTAAGGGGTCCACATTGTACAACCACTCTTCAAGGCGAATACAGCAAAGTTCTTCCAGCGCCTGTTTTTCCTAATAAGTATCCGGGTATTTTATGACATTTTCTAGACAAGCTCGTTCCTTTATATACAATGAAAAAAAAAGTATTCATGTTTGGTATGTTTGTATGTAAGTCCTTTATGTGGCCATACATTAACTAAGCTGCATCCGATTGTGATAACAATTTTCTGAGATGTTTTGCATACATCAGCAAACCCGTAACCAAAAAAACAAGTTCATAATGCAATTTTAACCAATGATTGTGGGTTCAAACCCAGGCAAGCACAACTGAATTTCCATGTGCTTAATTTGTGTTTTTAATTAATCTCGTGCTCAGCGGTGAAAGAAAACATCTTAAGGAAACCTGTATGTGTCTAATTTCAATAACATTTTGCCAAATGTTTATACACCAACCCACTTTCGAGCAGCGTGGTGAATTAAGCTCCAAACAAGGAGACACATAAAGGAAGTTGTACTTTTGTTTGTTCTTCTATATAAACGTTTTATATAAACCCTTATTACTCGTATCGAGTAATCAATACAAATTAAAATCAATTAAGCCGAATTCATTGTAAATTCTTAAAAAAAAAAACATAAAATTAAATATGTGTACATAAGGTCTAAAATGTTTCAAGAGCTACTAACATTTTAGAGATGTTATAGTTTTTAACTACATCTCCTTAGCTCACAAATATGATAATTACCCACTTAAGTAAATTGGTTCTCATAATCGTTTATTTTTTCTTAATGACTTAATTGAGTTTAAAATACACAGCAGTAAAATTATTATGTAAAGGAATGTTTATTTATTTATTTATTTAATTCTCGAGTCTCCAACAAAAGACACAAAACATTAAATACATATTCATAAAATTAAACAATATAAGGGTTACAAGTTGTGTGCTCCTTCAATTATAGCATGACCACAGCATGCACTAAATAATAATTTAAATACAATTTAGATAAAAAGTAAAAAAAAATATATACGTAGCAGTAAAAAACAAATATAAATTAGTAACTTAAAAATTAAGAATAGCTTATCAATTGAACATATTTTTGTGTTAGGTTAAAAGTTTAGTTAGACACACTCCGAATTTGGACCAACTGTAACGATGAATATCGAGGTCATTATTATTTATAGAAAGTATGTTATATTGTCTACAGAGCCTTGAAACAGCAGCGTTATGGCCTAAGGTTGATTGAAATGTAGGAAAATTAAATAAGTTATATGCTTTTATACGGGGCATACGAGAAAGAGCATTAACTTGATTTTTTTGCAACAGATTACTACAATCTATGACTCCATGTATTATTTTGTGCAGAAATATAAGATCTGTGATATGTCTATGATTTATAAAAGAGGTAATGTGGTAATATTTAAGTCTGTCGTTATAACTCGTGATGTTTTTAGCCTGTAAATCGCTGTAGGAGAGATGGTAAAGAAAGCGTTTTTGAACTTGTTCTAATCTATTGATTTGGATATCATACTGTGGATTCCATATAATGCTATTGTATTCCAGTATGGGAAGAACTAGAGTCATGAATATTTTAATTTTGGTAGAAATATTCTTGAAGTCCTTCATATTACGGAGTATAAAACCAAGAATTTTAAATCCCTTAGATACAATATTAAATATATGTGTGTCGTGTCAGTTTAGAATCTAAAGTAACTCCAAGGTCTCGTATACAGTGCAATGGTAAAATTTGTTGTTTGTTAATATAATATTTTTTTGGCTCAGCCTTTATATTGCGGGTAAACTGTACGTAGTGACATTTTTTTTATATTAAGTATCATATTGTTAGCGCTACACCAAATCTCCAATCTGTTAATGTCTTCTTGCAATTTATTTACATCAGCGTTTGTAATTATAGGCTTCATTGATTTTAGATCATCGGCAAATAAGAAATAGCTTGCGTGGTGAAAACATGTAGTGATGTCATTAATAAATACGTTAAAAAGAATTGGTCCGAGATGTGAGCCCTGTGGAACGCCTGACACCATTTCAAAGATATCAGAGTGATTTGATGTTTCAGATACCATGATAATATTTCACTGATCATCTTTTCAAAAACTTTGCCTAACGTTGAAAGTAACGAGATTGGTCTGTAATTACAAACAAGATGCTTTTCACCAGATTTAAATATGGGGAGCACCAAAGCTTCTTTCCATTGGTCTGGAAATACTCCATCTTTTAAAGAACGATTAAATATTAAAGTAACGGGTAAGGCTAGCGCTTTAGCAAATCTTTTTATAAAGACCGGTGGAAGATTATCACTACCTGCCCCCTTGCGTTCATCAAATGTTTTAAGAGATTTATAAACTTCTAGTGTACTGAATGAAAAATGGCAAAGAATATTTGATGAAGTGTTAATACTGTTAGATGTATTTATGTTTTTATCGGACTTTGAAAACACTTGTCCAAAGTTTTCAGCAAACAAATTACATATTTCTTTACCGTCAGAGTTGACTTTATTGTCAATTTGCATTTCGGCTGGATAAGAACTATGTTGTTCTAAAAGACATGAGCAGTTCTTATGTTATTGTTCCTTTTTAATTTCCATACTACTATACTGTTGTAATTTGTTTACGCTGCGTACTTAAATATATATAGGTCAACTACTACAAAATAAGTACTGCACAACTCCCCACATTGCAGCAACAGCACCAGCAGCTTGCCAATTGTCTAAAAAATCATATCACGTCAGTATAACATCAATACAATAAACACCTTTATTATGTTTTAAATTCAAAAGTAACTCTGTCTGTTTGTTACGATTTCAGGGCTAAGCGAAACGAATTTGATGATATTTAGAATGAAATAAGTTAGAAGAAAGAAGGACAATGGCTACTTTTTATTCGTAACACCTACAAGCACACTCCCTAACAAGCGAGCTAAGCCGCGCGCGTAAACTGATAGGTATTTAAATCACTTAAAATTACTGAAAATATTATTGTTACAATTACTGTTACATAAATGTTAATATCACTTAATTTAATTAAACATATAAAAAAGTAGACCTGACATATGATATGAGATACTGAAAATAATCACAAAAAACATTGGTTATATAATTATTATTATAATAGAGAAAGAATATGATAATGTTTGTAATCAAGGATGATTGGGAGCCGAGTATGGTGCGCAGGCGCCGTACGCACGTCTCGTTGTGCGGCTATTAACTGTATAAGATCAATGGGTTTTATACTCGTGGGCGGAACGCTTCATTAACTATTATAACATAAAAGCAGCCCGAACTGATTAGTTCCTTGAACGTCTAACCCATATTATAAACGGTATTTATTCTGGCATTTTTATTGCGGTCTCGGATTTCTATTGTTACGTAATACTTTTATTGGTCGTAATAATACAAACAAAGAAAAGAACACCTACGGACGACACATCGACAGAACACGAGAAACACAATACGGACAAGATCTATAAAATAAGAAGTGTATACGTGTTCGACTCGTTTATTGATATCGGTCGACGGAAGATGAGTAATACATGGGCGACGCCAGTAGTACAATGGAGACACGAATTACGCGGTAGCGACTAGTTATCTGATTATAAATATTATTGTCCATTCTTTTAGGTGAGACGGTCATTAATCGAGTGGTCGATGGCGCGGGTATCGCCTTACGGACGGCATTGTTGCTCCACAGCTTGTTCCTATTTATCATGACGCCTTGAATATTGTTCTGGTGCATACAAAGCGATGCGCAACAAACCAACCTCCGAGATGGCTTTATCTCGTTGCAGAAACACTGATATTAATAATATATTAAATTCAGATTATCATTGAGATGTACGGATTGTGTAATTTTAATTACACAATCTTATACAATCTTAATCAGCATCGTGTGTCACGCATATTAGAGTCACGATTTCGTCAAAGTTAAAATAATTTGCATATAAATTACTTTCGACGATGCGTAAATCTACGTGTTGCTCGTAACGAATAGAGATTAATATGGTAGGTGTCTCCGTCGGGCAACGGGAGACATGTTAAGCCGACATCCGTCAACGCCGTCCGTAATCGCCGAATCGAAGATCAATGCTAAGCCCGGCTTATTGAACTTCAACGGATTCAGATCCGACAAACTCGTTCCGAGTTCATCGGTCGCCCCGCTTACTTGACTATTCACATGCTTATCTATTCTAAATCTGACAGCATTCCGTTCATTAGACTTTCATATACCTTCATACGAACCAACGCCTATATGACCATATGTGAAAACCGTCCTATTTATAATCTGTATAATCTAAAGTCAATATACGCTTGAAAACTAATTTATATTTTAAAGCAATAGTTTGTTAAGGTGATCGCGATACGCGCTTATCGAAGGAAGTATTGAATGTAAATAATAATCCTTTTTGCGATAGGTACTTCGTTTATTGGATAAAGTTATTAGCTATATAAATTCAATTTTCAATTCATAGGAGCTGAGCAGTAAACATAAACGTCCTATAACATAAATACGACAAAATATATGCAAAAGTAATATATAATCAAAATTTAATACAATTAAAAACGCGAAGAACAACGTAATTACATATTTGATTTATTTAATTATTTATAAAATTTAAAAATACTTTAAAAAATTAATTCAATAACATACGCATATTTTTTAGTCATAAGAAACTGAAATACAATTTGATCACTCAGCGTGACAACGTTTAAGCGGCTTTCATATATCAACAGAACACAATCTGAAAACGGCTCAACCCGAAACACATTGTGTTGAGACGGATAATTTTGTTTGTGATAGGGATACAGGGTGGGTGAAAAGGGACGTATTTATTCTATTTACTGAACGTGCCTCGGCGCCGCAGCCGCTGTTTGGCGATGCAAATTTATCGCGGCGCTACCATAAAATGCGAACCTCATTGATTCGCAGATGTTGCTCATTACAACGCGACAGAAGAACTCTGTGGCGACAGACTACAAGAGCGCGACGGATCGCTGTTAATTCCACGGATTAGTTATAATTTAATATATTCTGACCGTGCGTTGTTATTTGAATACTATGTAACTCATTAGAGAAAAGAGGCTATCGTATTTATATGCCAATGATGACATATATATATATAAACATAACAGAAAGAAGCCTACCAATGTATACCTTCTATTACTTATGTAAATTAATATATTTTATATATAATTGAACTAATAAACTATACGACCAATTCAAAATATAAAGCACTGATACATTTCACAATAATTAGACTAAAAATTCTAAAATAGCATAGCAAAGCTAGCCGGTAGCAAAGTTAATTGTATTAAATTACAATTATCAACAAAACAGTCAAGGAACTATTATAGTATATTAACAGTACGATTTTAACACAGCGGTTACGAGGTACATTTAAATTTGGTACCAAAATGTTTATGCAAGTAAATGGAAGCATTAGCGTAGTGAGATATACACTAAGCTGGACATAGTGTTTCGGTGAAGTGGAAACGTGTTCGGTAAACGCAACACCAGTTTACAACGTCGCCCGCAGCCTAGTACAAACCAGTACGGTGTAATACGGCCGCATGAGAGAGACTACTTTTATAATGTCTAAGGTTTCTCACCGAGTACAATTGTAGAGGACTATTTGTATTAACCGCATTACCATCACGTATGTATAATTCGAAATTAGAAACATTTATTATAATATGAGATATTTTAATTAATGTGACTTCGATAAAGTAATAAACTAGGAAAGATCGATAATAATTGGATTGTCGGATTAATGTCTTAGTAAATGTGTTGAGATATCCAGGTATAATTGCAATAAAAATTAAAAATACATTATATTTAAGTAGTTCTCTTACAAGCATTTTACACGACTATATTAGATGTAAATTATACACCAGTTCGGAATGTAGATTTTAATGAGAAAAACCTGCATGAAACTCGGTAATTATAGTCTTTTCAACCGTATATATGTAATAACGTAGAACGTGAAAACTTAGGAAGCCGCACGCGAATTTTTGAAACCTAGTATTGTATTAAATGCACCATCAATTATTTCTGAAACTAAATAAAGATTTTTTTAATGAAATCGCTGCTCAATTTTCTGACCTACGAAAGCATAAATAAAGCTCAGCTCGACGTATTCAAGACGGTACCTTATTCACTTCTCAACTCTACAAAATTGATGGTTTCACCTCGTAAATGCAAAACAATCTTAGCATCCTACTCGCTCATCGCATGCCAGACAACGCGGTAATCATTGTTTTCGAAACAAAAAGAAAACGACAAGGCTCAAGTATATATGGACGTGAGAGAAAACCGAACGCCGCCGCGGTGCTCCGATAAGTTATGATAAATAGCTTTCGAGTTTAACTTGCCCCTTACTCGTGATACTCTTTTTAACATCGTACCATTTCTGTCCGCGTAATCTATGTTTCATCGAATAAATATAAATCATAATTGGCGTGGAATTTCATGCTCGTTAAATATTTTCGGCGTCGATTTTATTTCATCTAATTTGAGTCGTTTGAAACGTCTCCATACACGACATATAATAAATTAGAAATCGATTTAAAGTGCTTTACTTACATTCAAGACGATTTTTGCCTGACAATTATTTTGTGCGAATTCTTATCACTATTTTACCGATTATCAAAAATCGATTTATATTTTTTATTTATTTAAGCAATCTGTAATAACTGAGCACCCCAATTCATACGTTAGGCGAACTAATGTCATTATTTTAACACCACGTTTGTTTAAATGTAGCTATGATATTAGGAAGAGCCGAGCCGATATCTCCATTGGATCAACATAAGACCCTTAATCGAGGCTTCAAATTTGGACAAGCGCCATTATTTTTTCATAGATTTAATTTTATTAACATTAAGTATCGTATTTGGTGTTCGCAAACGCTGACACCAGAATTAATGGAATAATTAATTTATTATTATTAATGAATTAATTGTATCAATGGCCCCAGAGCCGTGTTTCACGCGTGAGTCATCATATTAATACAGCTTACATTACAAAAGCATAAAGCCCATTTCATTGTCGTCGTTTAAGACAAAAGCAGTAATTACAAATGCTAACGGTATAACTATGCTTCGTACCAAAGCCGTGTAATACATGCAACTGTGCCTGTATTACTTTTTTCCCGTACTTCTATTATGCTAGATATGAAACACAGAAAGCAAACGAGCTATGAATATGATATCATATTGTTAAAGTTCGGTTATATTTTTTATATGAAATTATAAATACGTTCACGACCGAAATAATCTACTGAAACCTTTATGGAAGGCTTCCACCGCAAACGGTAAGTTCTCAACATAAAAAAAAAACGTATCAAATTGCATCGGGACATACCAAAACGAAATCCCGTCAACAAAAGTTTCTTAATTTTAAACAATGGAATCTTAAGAGCTCTAAAGTAAATATCGTTGAATTGATATACATCTTCATTTTAGAGTAATTACAAGCGGATGGAAAGCGCGCTTTATATATTATTTCAGCATAATAAATTTAATGTGCAATTCGAAGCGAGGCTGTACTGTCGGTACTGTGTGAGATGTTATTTTAAAATAAAATTTCAAGCGAACTGTAAAAATCTTACCATTCAAAAATGAGTTAGTAATTTCAGGGAAATAGGATGTTTCTTTTAAATTTACATTTTAAGTGGCTCATCTGTGCTGTAGCATTCGATATATATTAACTCCAGTTGTTATTATAAGTAGTATAGGATAATATTTGAATTTAATAAGATATTCCCTGACGAGACGAGAAAGTGGCGAAAATGTTTAATATCGTACAAGGCGAAGACAACAACGTGTATAGTCTCTGTCAGTCGGTTCGCGTGATCACGCTCGGCGGGGTTCGTCACTCATTTAGAGGATCAGCTTACCCGGCATTCCTCGCAGTCAGTGCCGGAGTTTTTATTGAGCATCGACCTAATCGATCGAGTCATCATCTACCCTTTGTTTACACGCTCGTTTGTTTTAATAAAATATAATAGCTATACAAAAATCTGTTCACAATTCATTATAAAACGATTTTATTACAAATGACCTTTATTTATTGAGTTATATAACAAACTAATCAAGATTTTACGATCTTCAATAAAATTACCATTATAAAATAATTAAATGTATCCATTTTTATTTTATAAACGTGAATAAATAAATAACGTATAAAAAAATCTTAATTTACCAAACTACAAATAATTCATTCTCACGATCATCCACGAGAACCTTCGTAAGAAAATTAAATACGCACGAAGTGGCGACGACAATAAGCCGCGCTTAATGCAAAGTTAACCAGATGATAATTTGCTAACGCATCTGGTCGACTACACCGAGTTACGCAAGACAAGCAAAATGCTGGCTCGGCTTGTAACACGTAACCACTTCATAATTGCGGCCGTAGATCATAATACTGATAGTATAGCGTAGGGCTGTCATCCACCTAGGAACCTAATAGGCAAGGCTATACCGGTTTCCAGGACCACGCATGGAATGCCGTCAATTCACTTCAATAAATTAGTCTCGTAAAACATTATAGGTTAACTCGGGCTGAACGTTTCCGTCCAAGTAATTAGCCTAAACGTATATTAAATGATATGAACTAAAATACCATAAACATGTACGAGTGTTATATTAAATATAATATATAAATTATATATATGGCAACCCTACTGTGCAAGTTTTGTGTTCATAGGCCGCGGGGCGCACGACCGCTGTCGAAAGTGAATTGCAGCGAACGATATGCCACCCTAAAGAGCGAATGCCAGCGTGACTAATATTTTACACAGTCGTCGATTCAGAAAGCGAACATACGTGCTTTACAAACACATGTAAACAAACATTGAATACATATAAACGGCAATACATGCAGTTACATTTGAAATAAATGGAACTGCGTTTATGTATTGAATAAATGAGATATATAGAATAGAATAGAATAGAATAGAATAGATTAGAATAATTCTTTATTTACAACAACACACTATACATAATTTCTATACTTAGACAATACAGCTGAAGAA
Source organism: Vanessa tameamea (assembly GCF_037043105.1). Classification (NCBI taxonomy): domain Eukaryota; kingdom Metazoa; phylum Arthropoda; class Insecta; order Lepidoptera; family Nymphalidae; genus Vanessa; species Vanessa tameamea. The sequence goes on along the minus strand of NC_087319.1, from coordinate 1,784,034 downwards.
GTACATATTATTTAGAATAAAAAAAAAAACAAAAGACAATTAATTATTTGTACAGCGGTGCGTTGTTATTTATTTATTTATTTATTTATTTATTTATTTGGGAAACAAACAATTTTAAAAACACTGTAATATAAAACAAAAATAACATAAAACACAAATCAATCAAGTTTCCACTTAAAGCAATTAAAAAGTTATAAAAGGAAGATCGCTCAGCATATGCTGACAATCTGGAATAGTAATACCCCAGGTGTCAGCGCTGATTTTCAGCGATCACCTTTAGACAGTTATGTCAGAGAACGTCAGCGACAGTTTGAATAAACATAAATGAGTATTAATAACGACAAAACTATTAAATATATAAAAAACCGAAGACATAGAACGTTTCGAAGAAGGTTTTACTTATATATAATACGTACACAATGTTCGCCGACGATTTTGCTTGTATAATATAAATATATATATTTAAATTGTTGTTGAATGAAAGGAGACAAATCAAACAAAACTACTTTTGCATTTATAATGTCAATGGACATATATTTTTTCAAAAAAGATTCTATATTTTACCTTTAGTAGTATTGGCTTTACGAAAGCCCATCTGAGTGGTTACCGCGCACTCATTCTACAGACAACATACATCGCAATTGTTGGCATGGTTAATGAGATAATCTATATAGAGGTATACTACCTGACCCATGAGACATGACATCTAAGATCCCATGGATTCATGGCTGACAGTACATTGACTATGTAAGAATTGGTTTACATTAATTCCACCACCGGTGTTAATATGAAGAGTTGACGATTTATACCAGCTGACAGATTTAATTATCTACCTTCCTAATATACATTCCTTTGCGGAATAATATAACCTATAAAACATTTCATGTTGATATTCTATGACTAAGTCTCGAAATGTTTTTGGAAAGAAGTCCTTTCAAGCGGCTTGCAATACATTGAACTGACTGAAATCGTCACGTATGTAAACATAACGCACCAACCAAGAGACTTCGCCCTCTCTTTCTCTCTGTATAAATTGGACATCACATACATTGATGACGACCTCCGTGGTCGAGTAGTGTGTACACCGGTTTTCATGGGTACGCCACTCCAGGTCCCGGGTTCGATTCTCTGCCGAGTCGATGTAGAAAACTTCATTAGTGTCGAGTACTTCTGATTTTCCATAACACAAGTGCTTTAGCTACTTACATTGGGATCAGAGTAATGTATGTGATGTCGTCTCTATATAAATACGTATTTTTTTATTGTTTTAATTCACACGGAATTTCTAATAAATTTTTATTGTGTCATTTATTTAAATCACAACATATAACGAAACTAACTTCGTTCCAACCTTGTATCCCATGACACGACTCCCTTTTGTTTATTGATATTACAACTAATATATAAAATGTTTCAATTAACATGCGTCATGTCTAGGAATCGGTATATAACATTAAGAAACGTCACTATTCGATATAATATTTATTCACATTCGATTAGTATCAACAAAACGTCATCGTCGTAGAGTTGTTAACACTCTTAGCCGCGTTACCTTTCAAAAGCGTCGACTCGTAAATAAAGCGACCTCTGAACTTAATAACAATGCGAGGCGGCCGTGCGAAACGGGAGATGCATCGCGACTTGCAATAATTCTTTCGTGGTCCATCGCGGTGCGCTAGAAACTTGAAGCGATATAACTTAGCGCCCCGTATTGGTTACTAAGAAAGCGATTACGGTTACAGATAACGTAACGAACTTTATTATAACAGTTCTGACCTAAATCCTGTTGTCTAACCTACTATACTTAAGTTACGATACGTTTTTCTTACAAATAGTCGAATTGTTTACTAAGCAAAATTCAGAAGCTATTCGCCTCCGTTATAAAAGATAATATGGTAAATGTGTTAACATGTAATTTTGACACAATTGCACACAATAATAACACAAAGAAAAAAAATAAACTTCATTTTTTATCGTGTGCTGCCTTGAAATAAAAACATAGAGCCACATAAAATACTAAACTCGATAAAAAAAAACAGAAAATTACACCAATTGCACCTACAATAGGTCTATGAAGATTAAATACATGAATGATTTAAACTAATGTAAACGTCGATTGAATAAGTTTCCTTGTTAGGGTTCCGTACCCAAAGGGTAAAACGAGACCCTATTACTAAGACTCCGATTTCTGTCTGTCTGTCCGTCTGTCACCAGGCAGTATCTTATGAATATATTTGACAGTTGAAATTTTCACAGATAATGTGTTGTGTTGCCGCTATAACAACAAATACTAAAAAAACGGAATAAATTTTAAAGGGGCTCCCATACAACAGATATGATTTTTTTTTGCCGCTTTATAGATAATGGTAAGGAAGCCTACATGCGCGAGTCCGTCTCGCACTTGGCCGGTTTTTTTCTATCGTCTAATCTACTATAGATTAAATGTTATAGCTTATGAGATAATATAACGGTACCATAAAATTCAATCTTAATTTTATTTGTATGACAAGGTCATCCAGTGTGGACACAATGACAACGGACAAATTGCTGCTGCTATCTGATATGGAACTCGTGACTCAATAAGGATTTTACATTTAATTTTGTACTGACATTTAAGTGACCTCGTTCTAATATTATTTTAATGCATTTTTAAAACCATACATTTGTCAATCGTAGACTTTAAACTATTACAATGTTAAAATTTAATAATAACTTTTTTATTTCTATTTAGAAGTGAATTAAATAATTAATGATATTTTATATATTAATGATAATCATTATTGCCATTTATATTAATGTAAACAAAATCACAACTAAAACCAACTTGGTAATACTATTCTTTTCTTAATACAAAATACTGGGTCTATAAACAATTCATTCGACAAATAAGAACAGATAAATTTTCATCTCATAAAATATATTTTGTCATATAAATACGCGATTGATTGAATAATTACATTGTTTGGGTTACGTTAGAACAAAGCATAAACTTAAATTTTTTTTTCATCATTCAGAAATGATTCGAAATTTAAATTGCGTAAAATTCGAACGATGTATTTCGATATATTGCTTTATGGTATTGAAGTCGATTTTTTGTTTTGATGTTTATATCTGAATATTTACTTAAGCGTTTTTTATAAAAACATTTGATAAACATTAGGGAAAACAAAGTAAACATCGTATCGTTATCAAAATACAATTAAGGTTTAATGTATATTTAAACATATATATATTCTTAAGACGCATCATTAATACTTTCTCATGAAATTCGGCAGTAGCGTTCGTATAAAACTCACGCAATCCATCACGAAGCTAGTCACGCAACAACGTTTCACGTGATTATTTCTCGCTCACAGAGACAATTTATTAATTTATAAACGAGAAAGCTTCGATAAACGGATGCGTATCGTTCAAATTACAAACAACAACACCACATTACTGCATTTATTACAACGTACGGTCATTAGTTTCGACAATATGCCGGCAACAGGTGCACAATCTCGTTCAGACGCTCCTTGTTATTGAAACTGACAAGCGGTCACAGCAACATTACCCATCGCTCCGGTTAAAATGAATAAATTAAGATAAAAAGAGCGAAACGATACTCCACTTCAATTACCGCAACCCACACAGTGATTAGACACTTTACTGAGGCATTATCGTAGAGCAACTTGAATTATTAAATGCTATTGTTATAAGTACATTAAACATGACGTAGATTAATCGGACGAAGTATAAAAGATGTTTGATTGCCTTAATTTCTTGTCAACATTCCAACTCCCCAATTTAAGGCAGTTGCTTCTTTTTCTGATTATTAATATACCAAACCTTAGGAGCTCAAAGACAGGTTTTTATATGAAGGAGTATTATATTTATTTAGATACATTTTAAAATAGCTTGGTTTAAAATTAAGATATTTCCAATTTACTTGTATTGAAGAAAATTGTAATCGTAGAAATACTACTCAAAAAAATAGAAGCAAAGAATACAAAAACAAATGTATACACAATTCTAGGTCAACCAATTTGGTACTGTTTTAAAATACAGTCGCAAGATTTGTCATTACATAAAATCCGGTAACAACGGGCATCCGACTCAACTGCAATGACTGCAAATTGAATTGGTGCAACCGCGTATAAGCAAATGAAGTAATAGAAAGCACTCTTATAGGCAGTCGGTCGTTATCTGGACCAGAAGGGTGACCTTCAACTCGACGCCGTCTGAATACAGAGCAGTGTAATAACAAGAGACACTGGGAGGTAAACGTCGGACGTTTTCGTATGCAAAAAGCGTTAAGTGTTAGCCGACGCGGTTGTACGGGCCGAACATTAAACAAGAGTTTGCAGGCTAAAATAGAAATGGGATATTTGAGTAGGGTTCTTTCGCGAACGCAATTGTACTCGAACGTGTCTTGTTAGCGAATGCGCTATGCAAATAGCGGTCGACTAGGTTGAACCAAATCGCTATTGTTAGTGACGGCTTGATGGTAGGTTCAGCACTCCTAAAGTAATATTCGTTTTTTGAATTTTAAGTAGATTCCGTAATGTTAAATACTTAATTTTATTTACTAAACTAACGAAGCGTATAACGTTTACGATTGGATCATGCCGAGTCATTCCTTTATCTAATACAGTATTTATATTATAAAATAAAAACTGCAATAAAATATCATTAATTAAACAAGCGGTTCCGTGTATTCGAAATTCGATTTGAATTTCGAACACATGAACCCCAAATAGCGAGCAATTTTATTGTTTCGAAACAATACCTACTAGTCGAATTCAATCCCATTCAAGTCAGTGTAAAACAAAAATATAGAGTAATCAAAATATACCAAAACAAAAGTAACATAGGTCGGTCGTTTATTTAAAACTCAAAGTAAAGTCAAGACTTCTATTATAAAGACATTTTAACGTCTTATTTTAATATCTATTCGCGTTTCTAATGCTGGTCGTTTATAAACTGCGTTTAAAAAATTTTTGTTAACAATCACGTTTTCATAACATAATAAGTATTAATCTCATATTTAAAGCGTTACTTATTATGTAATATATAGCTTGTGATTCAAGACATACATATAAATAAATTTCTTGTTTCGAAATACGCTATAGGAATTTCAAAGTGATCTAAAGAACTATTTACAAATCGAACATTACGCAGTCGATACATTGGTTGGGTCGAATTAATGTGCATGACAAATACTGTATAGTTAAAAGTTCAACGAAGTGAGTATAAACAAAACAAATAAATTAGAATTAAAATAATATTTATTAAAGTAATATTTAAAGGTCATAATTTATAATGTCTTGTAAATAAACTGTCTATTGTCTAATAAATAAAATATTATACATGCAAATAAGACGAGTTTGTCGATGCTTGGCTAAATATTTGAAAGATATTATTTAAACAGTCATCTAATATGACACATTTTAAGAGCAAAGAAAATAAAGAAAATCCTTTACAAATAAAAAATACATTTAGCGTACTATACATTACCTAAGAAACATCAACAAAAAGTAGGTATTTTACTTGTACATCATCCTCAAGATTATCATTAAATAAAACGATTATTTTTAAGTAATGGCCCAGTGGTTAGAACTTGCTTCTTAACGGACGATTGCGGGTTCAAACCCAGGCAAGCGCAATAAATTTTATGTGCTTAATTTGTGTTTATCATACATCTCGTAATCGACAGGGAAGGAAAATATCCTGATGAAACCTGCATGTGTCTTATTTTAACATGTTATGCCACATGTGAGTCCACCAATCCGCATTGGAGCAGCATGATGGAATAAGTTCCAAACCTTGTCCTCAAAGGGAGAGGCCTAGTCCAGCAAAGGGATATTTAGAGACTGTTACTTTAATTTGTTTTTCTTTTTGTATTTTATAAAAGTATTACTAAAACCTCTTTACGGCCGAAGCTGATAATATCGTTTGAAATTTAATAAAGAGAAAACAAGCCGAGAGCCATTGGATATCGCAACGCACATTAAAGCAGTGTGGAGGAACAAGCTCGGAATTTTCTCTATAAGAGAAGTTAACGAATTATTAATTAAAAAAAAACACGCAAAAAACAATGAAAACATTTAAAAACAACACGTTTTTCTAATAAAATACAGTAATTATACGTTATTTAATTATTATAAAATGCATGATTAGTTTTATTTATCAATTAAAATTGAATTAGCTATTTTGATATTTTTATTTTCATATTTTAACTGATTTCTACTACAACAGTGATATATTTATACATACATATATGAATTTTGTTACTATTCATTTATGAATACTTGATAATTTATTAATGTTATGTTGATTAATTATTAAACACTTTTTATATAAATGTCCTTATATAAATCAAAATAAAATTGTTTGTATTCAATGTTCAAAAAAAAAATTAAATAAATAATATATACATTTTATGTAAAAATAATCTTTCTTATAACTAGAATGTCTAAGTGTCCAATGGAATATACAATTTCTATGTTAAATTAGACTTAGTGTAATATAGGCTCATTATGCAATAAACGTACGAAGCGCACCCGACGTCGCGCACTAAACGCAAACACGACTTTATATTCGCAATTATATTTCAATTCTTTAAGTAACCAGAGACTTGTTCACGACTTTAATACACTCGTGGAATATATATATAAAACAATACGCTGCAATTTTTAATGATAATTTAATCATATTTGATTTATAGAAGTATAAATCAAATAAGATAATAATAATTCAAATTGCGCACTGAAGCAATTCAACAAAAAGGTATGCGTAAATCGACGATTAAGACGGCACTTATTCGAACGACTAAATCTGAAACGCCCGTCACCGGGTCTGCTATCATAAATTAAACAATTAATTTTAATTTTATTGTAGAAGCCATTGCTTTCGCGTCGACTTAAAGCGTGATTTGCGAGGCAAAGCCGCCGCCGCCGCCGCCATCTGCCTTATCATTAAGCGTTCACGATCCTTTGGCCGCGTCCCGCAATGCGCTGTAATTGTTGGCGAATAAAAGAACTCAACCAAAAGGGTTCTACGTGGAACGCGGAACACCCCAGGAAAAAGTCGTCATTGTAATAGACTTTATAAATATTAACCTATTTTTTAAAGAAATGTAATGAGAATTTAACCTCGCGGAAAACGATCAAAGCGCATTCGTATAAAAGCAGTGCTGAAAAATATTTTTCTTAAGTTATTCGAAAACCACACGAAAAGTACAACAGTTCTTTAAGCCAGCTCTTAAAAAATATTTCAGCCAGACCAGTGTCGACTTGCTCTTTAATTTAAATTTAAAGCAACGACTTTAATGCAACTTTATACTAACTACGGTTACGAGGTCTAAAGCAAATTACACTAGACGCTTTTAATTAACACGAAATAAAAATGTATGCAAAATGACCGGTTTTTATCAGACAAAGTTGGTGTCAAAAAAAAAAATCGACTCGAAAATTTCTGCTTTTGTGATTTATGGTTCGGAAACTTCATTTCTCAAACGAATCATTAAAAACAACCGTAAATAAGAAAAATAATACACCTATACTAATATTAAAAAGAGGTAAAGTCTGTGTAATTTCAGCAGTTTAAAATGACAAAATAAAATCACGTTTTATAATAATTCTCCAACAAATATATTTTACAATCCCTAGCAATCATCTCATTATTTCTTGTGACAGATCAATCTTTTTAAAAAAAAGAAGTATATATATATATTTCAGTGTCAGTCTTAAATAATGTGCCAAATAAAATAATATAAATTAAAGTTTAACAAATTATTAAACAACTAATTATAACAATAATTTTATAAGTACATAATCATGTAAAATAAATAGTTTCGATTGTAATAATTATATATAATAATGTGATATAATGAATTATGACATCCTATGACGAAACACTGTATTGGAGGCTAGGGCTACTCGCTAACATTTGTTTGTTTGTATGTATCGCCGTAATCATTATATAAGAAATGAGTGGATGAGTACTATATGGTATAATTATGTATATATCATAACAATTTCTTTATGAATAAATTGCACCCGTAACCGGGCCGGGTCGCCAGTATAATATAAGGTAAAAACATGGGTAAAGATTTATTATATAAAATTTATATGTATACATAGATGTTTTGACACACTAAGGCGCGCCCCTCCCCTTTTAATTTATCGACGTCGCGAAAAAGGAACAAATTGCTAGTACTAAAGATATTCTGGACTACAATCTCTAGATGGCGATCCATAACAGAGATGATCAGATTATGTACAAACTGGCGAAACGCCATCTAGACCATCTGAGGAATCCAGTATCCCACGAAGATTAGTACAACACTACTGATCACAAAGACAAATTCCGAGTCAATGATAAAGTCGTCGTCGTATGCAATCCAATCTTTTCGACATCAATTTGCAATCAAAAAATTCAGATTTGATTATTTTTTTGTATGGCTCAGGTTTGCAGACGGGCATATAGGCCACCTGATGGTAAGTGATCACCACCGCCCATAGACAATGACGCTGTAAGAAATATAAACCATTCCTTACATCACCAATGCACCACCAACCTTGAGAACTAAGATGTTATGTCCCTTGTGCATGTAGTTACACTGGTTCACTCATCCTTCAAACCGGAACACAACAATACTGAGTACTGTTGTTTAGCGGTAGAATATCTCATGAGTAAATGCTGCCTGTCAATAAAATACAAGCACATTAAAATAACATAATAATTATAATTAATGAAATATACCGAATTAGTAGCCGTTGTAATATTTTATCCTTAATTATTCGTACTCAACAACCGAATAACAGAATGCACTGTAAGATTAAATCTCCCATATAAATTATGTAAAACTAAGTTCGTCTCGATTATTCTCAAACTCTATATATTACATTTTACATTAGCAGCCTGTAAATTTCCCACTGCTGGGCTAAGGGCTCCTCTCCCTTTTAAGGAGAAGGTTTGGAGCATATTCCACAATCACAAATCACAATGTTTTCCTTCACCGCCGAGCACGAGATGAATTATAAACACAAATTAAGCAAATGAAATGGTGCCTGCCTGGGTTTAAACCCGAAATCATCGGGTAAGATGCACGCGTTCTAACCACTGGGCCATCTCGGCTCTATATATTAGTTAAGATTTAACCTAATAAAATGTTTATTGCGGGATAGCGGTCACAGAGACCTTTGCCTTTCTAAAACCATAAACGATGAACAGTATTAACTGGAAATCGTATTTTCAATCATGACTTTCTACGTACCATTAACTCAACACAACATTAAACAGCCACATCACAATAAACCTTAAATAAATATACATTCGAAATGAACGTCCTGAATTAAGCATCTCTTATGCGAATTGAATTCACGTCGCCGTTTAAATTGCATAAACTTCAAGTGAACCGGTGAAGGAGTGCATATATTGAGTGCATCTGTACAAAAAGGTACAATCTCGTCGAGATAGGATAACAAGATAACGAGCGTGGAGCGGCAGACTTAGACAGATAAAAACATGGGGATCCTACGCGCGGACGTGTACCTTATTTACTTAAACGGGACCCGCATTAAATGCCCCCGGAGGAACTTTCTCAAACTCTGTTATGGCATGTCGCGGTGCATACCCTTTAATTAGTTTGTTAAAACGCATTATGCAATTTTAATAAAATATTTTAAAACGAATTACTCTGGATCTGAGTTAAATCAACTACATAAAACATTTAACGATTTGCTCGCCGTTTTAAAGCTCAGGATAAAGGAAAAGTTATAAGGAAATGGCGCATAAATTGTTTCTTGCAATGAAGAGATAATTTTCTTAATTACTTTAAAGTTGCTAAATTGTGAATATAAAATAAAAAATAAGATGTTTTAAATAAAATTGTCTCAGAAATAAAATCTACGCGCTACCAGCCATACAAAAGGAGCAACATTAAAAACTAGTTGTAGCCCGCGACTATTATGACATTTTAGGGGTTGGTCGTCAGACGTTAGGTATGAAGAGTAACCGATGTCCTTCCTTGGGGTTCAAGTTTACTTTATACTAAATTGATTCGAATCGACTTGATTCGCCGTGAATGAGCAGTAGAGACAGCCCGAAAGACAGACAGAGTTACTTACGCATTTATAATATTAAAACTATAATTTTCTTACCAAATTATATAATAAGATCTAACAAGCAATAAAACCCGAACAAGTACCTCTGAATTTAAACTTGCTTTAAGTGTGTTTATATTCATTGATTTCATGTCCAGCGTCAAAAAAGAATATAAAGAATTTCTTGATGGTGGGGCTTTGTGCAAGCCCGTCTGGGTAGATACCAGCCACTCATCAGATATTCTATCGCCAAACAGCAGTACTCAGTATGTTTTGTTCCGGTTTGAAGGGTGAGTGAGCCAGTGTAACTACAGGCACAAGGGACATAACATCTTAGTTCCCGAGATTGGTGGCGCATTGGTGATGTAAGAAATGGTTAATATTTCTTAAAACGCCATTGTCAATGGACGATGGTGACCACTTACCATCAGGTGGCTCTATGCGCTCCTCAGCATACCGATATAATAAAAAAAAATAGTAAAGAAGCCTGTACGAGTTGATTGAAAATATACCAGTGTATTCAGAAACCCGAATGAAGCAGCGTGGTGAATTAAGCTCTAATTCAACCATACGTCGACATTTTTACTGCAATTAAGTGGACACATAGTTTATCTACAAATAAATTTGTGTTCCAAATATATAATAATAAGGTTTTATATAACTTTATGCAACAAAGACGTTAAACTATATTTCATAAATGTATATGAATTTATATAATTGCGTGGCTGCATGATATTTAATATTCCATATATTATTTTACAGTCGTATGTTTTATGTAAATATTATGGTCATAGTTTTGTGTATTCCACGTGGATGTTCGACGCCCCCATCCACGTCCATTTCTATAACCTGTGAAGTCGCTGTACTCTGCCCACTCGCGTGACACTCTCGACGGCTACGGCGTGAGAAATTGCCTGCACCATTGCTTGAATTACTCCTTATGAAAAAGGAATACTTAAATTAATTTATATATATTCCATTCTAAACTATTGAGAACAAATAAACTCTATGCTTTTATAACTTACGCCATTTTATTCGGATATGTTTATACACAACAACAAGAACATACAGCATTAAGTCTTACAACTAAACATACCAATTACTCAATTCTATTATTTTTAGCAGTTATTTAAAATATCATATAACTTACAACACTAAACATAGCTATGAACACAAAAAACTTACCATATAAAAACACAAAATAGAAATCTTTTTTATATATATAAATCATGAACGTAAAATAAACATCTCATATGAAGTCAACCGAATCGAAAATAAAATAACTAGTCAAAATCAAATCACACATATAAAAAGCAATACTCGATAACCAAAAATAAACATTGTCCGAAGACCTCAAGTAAATACGTAACACTCGAGGCATATAATATAGAGGTTAAAAAAACATACGAACAAACGTTCATCAAACATTAAAGAGGCTAAGAATAATAGAATCAACGGAGTGTAGTAATCAAGCCGGCTCTAATGCGAAGGTGAGAACGGGGTGTATTTATTACTTTTAATGGAATATGAGCAATTAGAGCCGCTGATGGGATCAGTAGCGCTGACAAGGTGCAAACGAGAGTGGTCGGACCGGATACGTCAGTGGAAAATAAAACAATGCCGATGAATTACCATAGAGCGAGAGCGGAACGGAGGGATCAAGCAAAATACAATCAAGAAAAACGCTGCGGTGAATCTGAAACCGCTTTTTTAGATATATTTATGCTTGATTAACAAGAATCCAGTTTCTTGAAAGTATTTCGTTTTAATCTATATTAAAAAATACGGAGTTATTTATTCATTAATTTTTAACTTTTAGTCTTTAATATAATATAATATACAAAGTATATACGCGCTTCAAAGATTTAAATTTAGACTATTGACATGACAGGCTTGTATTTGTAAATTTATCGCACAAATACAAACATACTCTAAAAATAATAAACCTCTTAATGTGGTTCGTTCCTATAAATAATCACAATGCGCCATGTGTGAAAATTGTTTAAAATAATTGAGGTCTAAGGGAAAGAATTCGGAGTGTAAGGGTATGTGAAGGCGCCAACATCGTTCAAGTAAGCTGACTCAGCAACGACGCACTCCCGCGCACCACCATTAAAGAAACTTATCATTACGTCGCCGTAGCGCGCGCACTTCGCAGAACCGGAACCGAAACCAACCAGTCATCCTAGTTAGGACAGTCACACACTTCACAACGATCCGATCCCTCTTCTTTAAAGTCTTTGTTAACCGACGCAATTATAGAAATGCTACCGACATCAGACGCACACATATTCAATTATAATTCTGACACAACATTGCATCACGCGACGCTGCGAACCGTTATTAAAAGCGTATCCTGTTTCAATAATAAAATGAAACCAAGACGATGCGCTGAAGACGCTCTCTGTGCACGATAACCCTTATATTGATCAATTAACGCCGCCATCAATTTGTGCGTACAAAAAACAACCGTGACTAGATGTCGATACGTCCTTATTACTACTGTAAGTTTTAATAATAGCGCGGTAAAAAATGTTTAATAACTACCGAAAAGCTAACAGCTATTACCGCTAAGATATTTTCTATAAGTTAACAGGTACATATAAATGCACTAATTAAGTTGATATGATTTTAAAAATATTTATTTGACAATATGTTAGCGAGTTTCTTCGTTACAATATACAATCTGTATTCTGAACCGGTGGTAGCTTTACATTCAATTTAATCCTTCAACAAAACGATTCAAAAGTGATTAAAAGATATTTGCTTAAATATTTTTTAATAAAAGTATTTGACTATACAGTTATTTATCTTCCTTCTAATTTTAAAAATAATAAAAAACTTTTAACTAAATTAAAAAAAAAGTGAATACTTTCAAAAATATCGAGTACAACACTCGACGGTGAACGAACTTCTAATAAATTTCTTCTGCTTATGTATCTTCATATAACATTTGAAATCAATATATTATAATTTTCCCAATATTAAAAGTATATTTTTTAAGTGTGTAAATGTATTTCTAATTTCTTGGGAAATAAATGTCTCTTCAAATTTATATAAAGATTGATACAATACGAACATTAAATGAAAATTAGTTTGTCTTAATTTTTTTCTAAAATACCTTGCTATCGCTAGCAATCTTAAGACAGCTATATCTTGGAGACGTCTATGATGTATATTTGTAGTAGTAAAATACGTATACGTATGTGTGTGTTATCAACTCGCTTTCGAGCAGCGTAGTAGAATCAGCTGTAAAATTGCTTATCCCATTGCTGGGCAAGAGGTCTTTGCAGACTTTAGATTTACAGACTGTTACTTGCATCACTTCATATTAGAATTGATTAACCACCTGCCTCAGCCATATATTCGCTATCCATTTAGCGTGCTTCAATTAAACCGTAATCACTGTGAGTGGAGAGTATCAATACAAAATTAGTAACACTAACCGCATTTAGTGTCAATCATTTTCTACAATGATAGCAAAAACAGTACTTACAGATTAATATAAAAACTTGTTTTGTTGCAATTTCTATCACACAATAATATCAAACGCCTCTAGTACTGTTACTAGGTATACTTCTTGTCCTTCTTTGATAAAATTCCACAGATAATTTTCCGATACAGAATTTCAAATCGTTTGTTTAAAAAAAAACATTGATAAATAAAGCATAATATTAATATTAATACCTATTATATACATATTACTAACTTGTTGATTTTCAGGCAGGATATATTATAAATAAATATTTCGGAATTCAAATGTTGGAAAAGATTAACTACCGAGTTTCTTGTCGGTTCCTCTTGGTAGACTCTACATTCCGAACCGGTGGTAGTTTTACTTTTAATACAGTTCTTTAAAATGACGATTCAAAAGTGCTCATAAAAGCCTACTCGAGTGAAGTATATTTCGATTTGACGTATAGTATCGAATCAATTTAAATAAAAACCTAGTCATGTGATCACGTACGTATATGACGAAATTGAGTTGATATTATTTGTCCTTTTTGAACATGTTTTATTTATATATCTATTGACATGTTGTCCGAACCTTACCTTTTTTACCAGACAACATCACAATTTAGTAATTTTAGTTTTTTGTTTTGAGACAAAATAAATGGAAACATGCAAGACTGATACGACTAAACTCGTAAAGCCGAATTGACTACGACACTGTTACATTAGTGGCAGAGCTTTGTGCCTGGGTCGGTACCACTCACTCATCAGATATTTTACCGCCAAGTAGCAATTTTTAATGTCGTTATGTTCCATATTGAAGGCTGATTGAAGCAGTGTAACAAATGGCAAGAGGGACGTAACATCCTCGTTGCTGTGGTTGGTGGCGCATTGGCGTGGTAAAGAATAGATGAAATTTCTTACGGGCCCAGTGTCTATGGCCCATTTGTCAGCCATAAACCTATATTACAAAACAAAAGTCATAATTTAACCAACTGTCGAAACAGTAGAAGAAGCCGTCACGACATAAAAATGTAGACTAATAAAAAAAAAACAAATACAAAAGCTGCATATCAGTAATACGCCTTCTATGAAATTAACCAAAAAATAACAACTAATTTTAATATTACTTTATAAAAATCAATAATTATTTATATCATAAAATAAATTTAATTTAATATATTTAACAGTTACTTTCATAATTAACCAATGAATGGCTCCAGAGAGGATGACAGACGTTTACGTACCGCGTGTAACTCATTGTGCTGTCACCGAATTAACAGACGGAACCAAAATAATCCGCTGTCCATTCTACTATAATATTATTATTCATTCTCATTTAGCCGGTGGAATGGTGTCGACGTTCATACGGACATTTTTCTATACAACGTGAACTTCGTTTAATTTTAACAATGGATTAATTATATGAGAGAATTAATTAACGTTCTTAGTACTATCAATACGTGTTACTATTTATTCAATATAAATAGAACCGCGTACCCGATAGCCCATCCCGTTGGAGACGTTTAACAGAAACTCGCCATCACATTCTCTAACGTATTAGAGATTTTTGGTAAACAGCTTTGCCTATAGAACAATTTTAATATTTGCAATTTCAAAATAGCTAACATTCATACAAACTTTCCCACCTATATAAATATATATAATTTCTCAACTTAATAATACTTCCAAACAATTACATCCACTATTTCCAACCCCCTAAGGAGACCTACCTACATTCCATAAAAAATCCCGTGCAAAATCATCCCTTTAAACCTAATAGTTAAGGCCGTAACATTTTTTTAATCGCGCGCCGTGTATGAAGCTTCCTCTCTTTACAAAGAGAAGGTTTTAATCTTACTTATTACTACAGATCGCTGAATTTACCAGTGTGCTAGAATTTCATCTGATAAATAAACATTTTTCTTTAATGTTGTGCACAAGATACATTTTAAGCGTATATAAAGCATATGAAAACTCCATGGAGTTTTTCCCGATGTTTGCTTATTCTCTGGGCAATGTCAGGGCAGTAAGAATTGACCTAGTATCTCACTCATGAAATATTGTCATCCGACATACAGTGCGCCATTTTAATACGTGTTTCCTTTATTATTACAGTCAATTTCGCATATAACATTCTGAGACTTCAAACGGCTTCGAAGTATTAAACATGGGAAAGACTGCGACACAGTTATAACTTACCACAATCTCTAAATAAAAAACACCTTTTCGTAATAATAGCAACACATTATTAAATAATATAACCACGTTATTCAAAGCTCGAATAAGATTCCCTTCATTCAAGACAATACTAATAACTTCAATCCTTGTTCGAGACGGACTGCCGTGTGTATTTATATAGCGTTGATAATTCAGACAATAGGCAAACACGAGGCAAGACAATTGGAATCGTTGCCGCGTCAAATGAGATGTTACCCGCAAGCCAATCTGCAGTTCAATTTGCTTTAAAATGGGAGCACGTGCGAATATCGAATGCCGGACGATTTGTATATTAATGAACTTCATTAAACAAAATTTAGTGTTGATAAAAATTAACTAGTAACTACTGATTTCCAAAGAGGAGGTGGTAGCCACTCAGTCCAGTATGTTCGGGAACAACTTTTTTGTTTATGAACCGATTTAGATGATTCTTTTTGCATTGGGTTCACACTGATAACTATTAATATAAATAAGTCATTTAATACTGTAAAGTAATACATTCGCCAAAAGCCAATGATAAAGTAAAATAAAGCCACCTCATCTAAACACATGGGGTTATAAGGCCGACTGAGGAATTTCTTTGTTAGATGCATCCATCAAACTAACACAAGAGCGGTTAAACCTCTCATATGGCGTCGGAAAATCAACTCACTATCAAAAGCAATCCCAAAGAACATTGCATCAAGCTGGTTGCTTGCAGTTACTGTCAAATCTATTCCATGCATAAACTCGAAAAGAATTTCAATTTAAATTAACTAAGGTTAAGAGGAATTAATTGATTTATTCTAAAATGATTGGTCACAATATTATAATTGATATATTAAAAAACAGTTACAAAAATAAGCATATTATTAATAATATTTTTTATAAAGTACGCTTGCTCCTGACGCGCCTGTTGCAAGTAAATCGCAGTATATTGCAGTAATTGCAATAACCTATACGCTTGTAAATATATAAACACTAAATACATGCCATATTAAATGTATCATGACGATATATCATATACAGTTACGATAGTCTTATTCTCCTAGTGAAACTTGCGACATGGAACTTTGTTCCAGTTAACGCTATAGAACTATAGTCTCATTATGTATTATATTTATTTAATGTAACATACAGATAAAATATCAAAATATTTAATAGTATACGTTTTTTAACGCTATGTTTCAAATAGCAGTATATATTCTGATGTATCTAACAAAAGATAGGTGAAATTCATAGAACCTTAAACGGGCACGCATGAATATGAAATAACAATTGGATAGCGAACATTATGAATAACCTGAATAATAATAAAGCGTAATGCCTTTGCGAACGAAGCTATCACAAGCGGAGGCGGCTTGAATGAAGTTTCGTTATTTCGGCATCTGAATCGCTTTTACAGACTTTGCAAATTAAAACTCGAATACGCTTTCCGTCTTACAAAGCTAAATTATTTCGGAGACTGTAAAGAAAAATTGACAAAACCCATTGAATATAACATAACAGTTGTACATTTAAATTCTCTTAATTTACACGTATTTCAATCTATAACCAGAAAATTAAATTCACACAAGTCACGTAAATAGTCTAAATTCAAAGAGGTCGAACGCACTTGAGCGGAACTAGTTACACAATAATATAATATTACTAAAACCTTTTCGAAAATGCACTACACGTTCTGATATAAGTTGAATGTATATTAGTTGAGTAGTATTTCAATTTGACATTGCAAAAATAGATGTGTATATCGGTATGTAAGAGATCTAAGCCGGTTTTTACGATAAAATGCTAATTACATTTATAAATGAGCCGAGATGGCCCAGTGGTTAGAACGCGTGCATCTTAACCGATGATTTCGGGTTCAAGCCCAGGCAGGCACCACTGAATTTACATGTGCTTAATTTGTTTATAATTCATCTCGTGCTCGGCGGTGAAGGAAAACATCGTGAGGAAACCTGCATGTGTCTAATTTCAACGAAATTCTGCCACATGTGTATTCCACCAACCCGCATTGGAGCAGCGTGGTGGAATATGCTCCATACCTTCTCCTCAACGGGAGAGGAGGCCTTAGCCCAGCAGTGGGAAATTTACAGGCTGATTATGTTATGTTTATTATGTTACATTTATAAAATAAACGTAATCCATAACGAAACATTAAATTCTTCTTGTTTTGTTTATTGAAACAAAGTTCTTTGTCGCAAGATTCACTTGGTGAATAAACACTATACCAACATAAGTATAAGACTTCGATCCTCATGAGTCATGACACATTTGATTTTACGTTTTATATATATATATATATATATATATGTTTACAAGGGTATAGCTTACCACAACATAGCTATATAAACGTGCAACGTGCGCGTCATTTGCATTAAATACAAGTAGGTACACTACGTTAAACATAAACTCAGCGTACATTTAATAAACATTTTAATCACTTTCGTTTCAAATATAGAAAATAAGAACTAATTAAAAAACCAAAACTAACCGCTGTCACATTGGCCGCATTGAATTAGTAAAAGATTTCGAAAAAAAAACCAAACAGATGTACAGCGAATTGCATTACTGGAGGGGAAGCCGCATGGTGGGGTACTATTTAATTATCCTGTGGCGGAAATGTAAGGCGGGGTCGCTTTGACCCCACCCGCGGTCAAAATGGCCGCCTTTGTTACAATTACAGCCCTTTATCAATCTAAGGAAGTCAGCACTTTAAATATTTAAAGAAGTAAATTACCATAATTGCCCTTTGTACCCCCATGTATAAACTTAACAAAGTTACCGAAAAGAGGCTCCTCACGTTACTCAATAAGAATTTATGTTATGAATAATGATAATTTGGTTCATGCAACTCGTATCAATGAATCAAATATACTTTATTTAAGTAGACATTTACAAGCACTTTTGAATCGTCATTTTAGAAACTATTCTAAGTGACGCTACCACCGGTTCGGAATGTAGATTCTACCGAGAAGAAACGGGAAGAAACTCAGTAGTTAATCTTTTCCAACATTTAAAACACAAAGTTATGTTAGTTAAATACAATTATATATGTATACATCCTGCCTGGAAGTCAACAATTATTAGCTCCACGCTTTTTTATCATCAATATAACCTTGTATTGAATAATATGTTTTTTTATTAGTGTATTTTTAACGAATGATTTGAATTTATGAATGAATAAAAACTAGTTTTCAAAATACATCACGGACAAATAAGATACGACATTTGCCTTTGTGTCCTCCCTTCCATTGCGTGTTGGATTGACATGTGACAGAATTTACTTGTGGCAGTTGTGCACGACACGCAAATTTTCAAATTATGTTTTTCTTCATTAACATCTCCTCGTCTGGATACGTACCCACGATCCATAGTTAAAGTCGTCATATTCTAACCATTGGTCCATTGAGGGTCGCGTTATTATATTGCAATTTTATATAAAAATGTTAGTTTATCCACAATGTGTATAAAAACATGCGGTATTAATCTCCATATCGGATAAATAAATAATAAACATATTGTTTCACCCCTTGAATAGACTGTCAGTTTTATCTCAACGCCGGAATATTTAATGCACTAATCTAGAAACTGCGTCGGATAGGCTGAGCCTAAGTAACTTAGTGTGGATAATCGCGAGCTAACTCAATCGCGCCTCTTACGTCTTACATAGTTAGTCTTTAAAGATAAACAGATTATCGAGACAGTTCAATTTCCTTCAAACCTTCATAAAAATGCATATATTACTATTGCTTTACAAATATTTAAATTTTATTAATTCATTCGATTATTATTAATTGTTATCATTAAAATTATTTATTAATATTTTCAATTATTATATTTTCTATTTAAAAAAAATTTAAATATACATTAAGTTAGGAGTGGGACAGTATATGAGACACTGGCGTAACAACCTCCAACAGGTCCTGCTACGATAAAACACATAGCTTAATTTCCACGATAATTAGATAGAACAGTCTTAGAAACCGTCACTTGATAGTTTATAGCATATTCGGCCATCCGAAATTCCATTCTTAAAGCTGTAGACAAATTATTAATTAATTGAAAACGATTACATAATTTATGCAGGCGTACGACTCTGAAGGAAAAAAAATTGCAATGCTACGCTTAGAGAACAAAACAAAAAACGCGCTCGTTGAAATCTTTTGTTACGTTTATAATACAAAATATGTCTGCTCCGATAAAATTTTATCATTGACACTTTTCGAAAGCCAATTTATTCTCATAAAAAAAAAAAAAACATTTTTTTATTTTAAATAAACAACCTCGGTGATATTTAAAACTCCTTAGTATCAATCTTAATTAATTCAAGTACCGCAGACAGCGAATAAATAAATTGTTGTATAAAAGAGAAGCATGAGAATTTAATTATGGATGATTCTGATCAATGAGGTACGCAGTCGCGTGACATGGAAAAAGAATTCGATTTAATATTGTAAAACCCCTTTCAAAAGCACATATTATAAAAAAGATACAAATAATTCAATTAAGTACGAATAGCACATGCTATGCAGTAGCACATGAGCACGGTATTTTTAGTGTATGCTACTTCTACAAAAGAGCATGCTACTTTATCGTAATACCTAGTTAAGTATTTCTGTTATTTTTTACTATTAGCATACACCCAAGTACGTAAGATGCTTCTCTCAATATGCACCACAAGCAAATTAAAACTTTATGATGTACTTTAGATTAGGTGTTTAGGTCGAAACTTATTATACAGTACAATTTTAACATAAAATATATCAAACACAATCTGATTCTTTTTTAATTACTATAAAAATGGCATTCCTATAGTTTTAGTGTGTGTGTATTTCTGACTGACAAATACAGACATACAGAGATAATTATTGGTGCTAAAATCTATAAGCAAAGATTTCTATTGAGTTTCAATATTACGCAAGCGACTATCAGTTTCGGTTATAAGTTGGAATAGATGAAAAACATCATAGACTTCGATTAATCTACTAAATATATATATATATATTATTTGACTAACGAATAATTATAAATAAGAATCTTAAAGTGACAACCTTCTCCTTAATAAAACATGCTTAGCAGGCTGTGTAACATTTAGGAACACAGCCTCCTGTCCTATTAAGAAGAAGTCTTGACGCTCATTATACGACAACACTTACGTAAGTGGCAGTATTACATAATTATATAAAAAAATTATTTACGTGAAATTAAAAATATTATTCTCAGATTCATACCTCTTCTATCTATTGAACAATATTACACCAAATCAATATGCTTAACTAAACTTATAAAGAATGATATCTTTCATCAGTAGGTAGTACTTACAAGTAAAGCGTATTTAGCGCGTGAGTTTAAGAGCTTTTATAAGCCGAGATGTATCAACATCACGCACTCACAACCACCGAAGTGGACCGAACCTCTCATTAATTATTTCGAATATTTTGGTGTGCGGTTTTCATGTGACATCATTATTATCTTAATATATTAAATTGATATTAATGTAATATATATTTTTGCTTAAAATAATTGTTAAGCTATGAGTTTATTATCGTCGACTTCTGACCTTAATTAATATTCTGAAAAAGTACCTAAATAACTCATATTCTCGACAATTCTTCGAGACACATACCAAGCCGCAGTGTTAGTACCTTTAAATTTATTTTTTCCTGTTGAAATGACGATTCAAAAGTTGTCTTAGCCTACTGCAATAAAATATCATTTTTAATGTCTACAGAATGTTTAAGAATAGCAACATCAAATATTTTTTAAGGACCATGGAAAAATGATTAGATATTTTTGACTTATATAGTTTATTCCTTAATCCAATATGATTAAACTTAAATTTATACGACCATATATGTATATGTCAATGTAAGACTCAAACGAAGAAACTAGAGAGTACTTAATATACTAGACTATTCCATAATGGGTTTGTTACATTTCAAAATTTCAACCAAAGCTTACATGTTTCCATACAAAGTTTTCCTTTAACGGTCAACATGATTGATACGCTTACATGGATTTAAATCTACAATCTCTTTTTAAATTGTGTTATATTCTTGAGATATTTGGTTCGTGCAATGCAATGCAGATACGCTACGGTAAAGTTACAATAAAATATAAAGATATTTACATCTTATTGATTGCTTATATTACGTTGACTAAGATTTCTGTCTTGCCATATATAATCCCCTTATAAATGGAACAAAAACAATTTAATAAAAATATGGTACTTTATTTAAATCGTTATGAACGAATGAAAAATGAACAAATAATTTCACTCCACAATTATTGTCATTCCGTGTAATTACCATCATCTAATTGTCGATTTAAATCTGACGGCAACAAATTTAAAAATGCAATTCAAGATTAAGCACCAACATGGCCCTCCTACGTTTTAAGTCGAAACAATAAATTCATCGACACTAATTGGTGGTTTTCTTCCATTTATCAGCTCATTACATCACAGTAGCGCGAATAAAATAAAATATGTGAGCAGAGCAGTCCGTGCGCCTTGGGCTGATCATTCGCATGCGATAAGCGTCGGTCAGGCACATCGTAAATTCAGAGAGCAGGCTCTGCCAAACTACAGACCTGATTATGCGCCTTAGTCAATTGATGCCTACACAGAACAAACCCGTTGACTAAGTCATGTCTTGCGGTTTTGTTGCATTATACCATAAAACTACATCAAAACTAATAAATTTAAAATATCACAGTTTTCTCTTGAAATTTCGAAGTTTATCTGCAAAAAAACTCCACATCGAAAACCCTTTTCGGTCTTAAATGTAATTAGTTTTATCCTATCAAAAACATAAATGTAAAAATGAGAGCCAAGTCCAATATTATGATACATACCTTGGTTGTTGACTCCAACGACAAAAGAAGTGAGATCTAAATGGGTGCCAAGTTCAATGGTCCTTCCTGAAATTTATTTATAACTACATAAAATATAATTTCTTCTTATAACTTAGGATAATATATTGTTGCCTGAGGACACTTTATCCTTTTTGTATATAAATTATTAGTAGGTACTTATTAATAACAAAATTAATACCTAATGGTTTTTTTTGTTAAACTATTCTATTTGCCTACGTTTACGGGGTATAATTGTCTTTTTTATAATACGTTCTATATTTTCTTTTACCTCTGAAATGTTCGAATGAATTGCCCAATCAGTGTACGAATTTTTTTTACGCGTTTTCTGTTTATACTTAATTTGGCTTAGTCGGGGCGGTATAACGTGCGCAGACGGTTATACTCTACAATAGAGCTTTCTTGTGCCTTGATTTGACTTGGACCTAAATTGAAAAGATGTACTCCATCTAAGGTTTTAACTCTGGAGAGGCCAACGTAAGCCTGCTCTTTACTAAATATAGAGAAGCCTATGTCAAGAAGAGCACTGTCAAGGCGAAGACCTTGTGATTTGTGGATAGTAGTAGAATATGCTAAGCAAATAGAGAATTGTTTCCTTTGAACATATACATTACTTAATATCTGAAACTTGGTTTTGACTTTTAGTTCGCAAATTAAATTATGTTTAAATTGAATTGTTATTTTACATGCGCTATTGCTGATGTCCCAATGTGCCTTCTCTATTTTTCCATTGGACCCATTCAGCAGTCCTTTGCTGATATCAGCATGCTTGCTCGATACTGTTCTTTCAAACAATAAGGATCCCCATTTGTAGCGCTACAGTACATACTTAAATCATCCCAGTTACGATATACATACACTACTACAGTCTCACGAAACCTATTTTTCTGTTGTATACTAGTATACTCAAACAAAGAATATGCAATCGAATAGACTAGACAGCTTCCATCGGAAGGCATTGGAATAATTCTTATGAGCGCGTTTGCCTATTATTATTATTTTTTAATGTATAATGATTTTGCACCACTGATGTGCGCTAAATGCCAGTTAATAACGTAATGAATACGAAAGTCGACTATACTCATAAGTACTAAAACGGAAATATTTGGATTTAAAAAAAAATAACGGTGGTATTCAACTAGTTATATATTCACGTGAAGACCTTAAAATCCACATTAAGACCGGCTGTCATAAGTTTTGATTGCTGGTTCTTACATCATTTTTTTTTACAGTTATTACAGGAACTAAGTATATAAGTGTTGCTAATAGACTCAATAAAATGAAAAATTATAATAAAATGATAAAAAATTACCAGTTTCAGATTTTTTCCTTTGTATTGGCCTAATTTTCTACCTGCATGCCAAATTTGAACGTTCTAGGTCACCTGGAAGTAGGTTATACTTTTGATCTATATATCAGTCAGTGATAAAAATGACGATTTTTAGACGTGAATATCTAAATAACCGTTTGAGATGCGTTTATGAAATTTGGAACACATATGTATCTCGTGTCTCAATATATGAGCCACATTTGACACGTTTATGTCAAATAGTTTTTGAGTTATGAGAGAAACAAAAGTGGCTCCAAATGGTTCGTGTAATATTACACACGGTGCTGCTCGCCAGTTCTGTTACTTGAACTTGGCTGACACGCTACCGCGTGTGTAGATATGCATATCGATGTACACTAAAGTAATGTTGGTATGAGAATACCAACTGGAATGAAGATTAACATTTTGCAGATCCAATCACACACAGATTCCGCATATTTGCTTCGAATGCAGAAAATGAATCCCAAATTTAACTAACTGGTTGCACTTTGAAGAACACTGCATTGCATGCAAATGAATGAACAGAATTTAATTATTTGATGCAGATATTATATGAGTTTCACGGGTTATTTTAAACACAGTATTTATTGCTTATAAATGGGAAATGTTGTATATTGTTACATCTGTATGTCTTTGTATGGATCATTCCATTTATTTTCTAATAGTGACACTGAAGACAAACCTTAATCAAAATTATAAATTACAAAAATAATATAATAGTTACTCATCCAATAGTTATTATAAATATACAATTCATAAAAGCAACAACAAAAACATTACATTGAACTTTAAAGATTTCTACGTAAATTGAACAGTAAAAGTCGATATTAAATCGACAGTTTTGATAGCATTTACAAAGAACGCACGCGTGCGCCGGCAGAAGCATTTGCAATACAAACATCGTTCCACAATCCCATTATAACATTCTACCTACAAGAAAATAAAAGGTCTTAAATTTACATAGCACGAACGAACCCCGGATCTATAGAAATCAACTTAAGTCATTACGTCTCTTTTCATCGCGATATAGATTCTAGTGATACGATATAAGAGTGAAAGGGAACGCAGACCGATGTAACAAGTTGCGCGCGCAAGTAAATGTCAACCAGAACCAAATTCAATTTCATTTTCAACATCGGTTTATGCGCGTGAGTAACAAAGCTCGTGCACATTGTTTCCTTCGATATCGTAACTCGTACCGAGTAACGAGACCGACTCTATATTACCGGGGAATTATACGTTTGAATCAAAAGATACTTTTCGAGTTTAGAAATTAAAAATTCAAACATAACTTGTTTTTTTTTTTTTGACGGACGGGATAGCTTGTTCCAAATTTAATTAGTCAATAATTCATATTAGACTATAATTTACTGTTTAATAAAAGAATCTAGTCATTCTTAATATCAATTTAATACCAAGCAATTGTTTTGGGATACTTTGATTAAAACAATGTCGAGAACGATAGTACTAAATTATATTATAAATTTCAAAGTTTCTTAATTTTATAAATAAAACATCGAATAACAAATGAAGGTACAAAAATTTATTTCCTCAGGCATAAAACTACTCTCCATAGCACATAGCTGAGGCAATTAGTACTTAGGCTAGTGAGCGACAGCGTGCCTAATACGATTATATCTAGTTTTAGGTCTACCATCCACAGATACTTTATAAATATAAAGTTATTTAGTTCTCATATTCATTGTAACGAACCATCGGTGTCATAAACATGAATGGTACTTTCATTGTTCATTGCAAAAAAAAATCAAAAGATTTGTAGGTACCTTACAAACTTATTCTATAGAATATTTGCATTAAAGGTATAAAATTTTTGTGAGCCATTAATAGCCTTATATATTATCTTATAAATCTTCATAAATAGTAGCTTGGTCTTAATATTGATATAAAATATACATAGTTGTGTTATTCTCATTTGTATTTAAATGAAGATTAATGTTTACGTTAGAACCTTAAGATAAATTCGTTTATTATAATTGATGTTTGTCACTAATATCCACGTGAGGGAAGTCTCAATTTGCGCTTTTTTTATATATAACTATAAGAGCCGAGATGGCCCAGTAACGCGTGCATCTTAACCGATGATTATGGGTTCAAACCCAGGCCAACCACTGAATTTTCATGTTCCGAATTTGTGTTTATAATTCATCTCGTGCTCTGCTGTGAAAGAAAACATCGTGAGGAAACCTGCATCTGTCTAATTTCATCGAAATTCTGCCACATGTGTATTCCACCAACCCGCATTGGAGCAGCGTTGTGGAATATGCTCCAAACCTTCTCCTCAAGGGAGAGGAGGCCTTAGCCCAGCAGTGGGAAATTTACAGGCTGCTAATGTAATGTATGTACATATGTAACTAGATGTCGCTCGCTGTTTTGCTTGTAATAGTTAGTTAGTTAGTAAAATTATATACGCTTATTTTCTTCCTCGGGGTACAAGCTTGCTTCATACCAAATATCATCAAAATCGGTTCAGTGGTTTAGTTGTGACAGCATAACAGACAAACAGACAGAGTTACTTTATAGTGTTAATATAGATAATGTCTCGCATTTTTTTATATCCGGGTTATGGTTTACCATATTTATGAGATTCCTTGTTCGATATCAAACACACAAATGCGTCATATTAGATATATTTTTAATACATACAATACTTGCATAAAACTGTAAATCATATTCATAATATTAGGAAAAAAAAACTTCTAGTATGGCGCAATGATTTTATCATCGCATAGTGTTCGCAAAGTTTTAGATGGAGTGTTAGCTTTATAGTATCACATCCACGCTGATAAGCAATAATACATTCCTTAGTCATGACAGTTACCAGAACAAACGACATCAGCTTACTACTTAAGTGACGCGCTTACAAATTTTATAATTGGATACAAGATGACATGACTTATGGAGACTGCATTTATTTCGAGCGTGTATAATGTATCACGAACTTTGCTCCTAGAAAGTATAAAATTATTATTGAAAAAAAAAAGTAACTAAAAAAAAAAACAGTAATTTGTTATTTTCTCGTGTGATAATTAAAACATCAGATATATTATAGTACTGGTCCCGCCTTGCGGTTTTACCCGGATTTAAATATGCAATAACAAAATCCTTAATTGTCATCAACCTCAATAGTCATTAACTTTAAAATCAGTTAATTTTAGATCATAGACAGTCATTTCAAAATTTTGTAGATATAGCTATTAATGATATACAATGAAAACAAATCACAACATCATAATAAATTATAACAAAACGTGAAACAATAAATATACCTTTTATAGCGAGTGTCGGGATAGCGCGAAACTTATTACATAACAGACTGCCATTAAACGAGAACGGCAAATTCGTGTTACTATTCTAAACCCGTGGATTGGACGTCCAGTATCCGCACTGACACTGAAAAATTACAACTTCTACGCCGGCAGCACCGACGCTAAGCGATCGTCAGATAGTTTCTAATGTATCGCTGTCAATCGAATATTTTGACGTACGGAATCACTTCGCACCATCTTAGGGCCGGCCTGGACTTGCCACGCAAAGTTCGCTTAGTCACCACCTATAATAGAAACGTCACCCTGACTTCACCTTTGCAATTTAAATTGCTTTTTGTGCGTGAAATTGTCTATTACATAATGCTATCTAGCTACAATGCGACTGTCAGCTGTACGTCTCCATGGATATTCAAACACAGACAAACGACGAGTTTATTTACTTACAATTACCGATATAAAGATTAAATTTAGAATAATATAAATAGCAACGTCTATTGATCCTGATGGGCAGCATTTGAGACGTTTAACGAGTGGAAAATCTGGTTCGCTCGCCGAAGGAGTTCACATAGGAACAGTGAATAGATACATAAACCACTCCATTTGTGAACCGAGTCGGGCCGCCCTACATGCAAATCAAGTCACGGTTCAACCTAAATAGCAACTCGGTTTCATCTAACTTTGAATGACTCAGCGGAACCAAATAATGAGCCAATTATGTCCATCACAGAATGACACCGGCGCAATCATAACGCAATTTTGTGTAAATATTATATTATTATACATATTTTTGTAAAACTATTATAAATAGATTTGCATATGACTAACGTAGGATTAAGACGACACTATTACGTAACAGTTAGAATAACATTTTGGGCAGATAGTTCAGTTCTTGCGAGATGTGGGCTAGTACGACTCGTTTATAATAATGAGGGATACCTGAACGTGTCCAAGAAAAGATTGCCATACCAACGTCCCGCATTGATTCACAAGAACTCCAACATTTTCAAGGAGAGGAGGTCATCAGTGGACCATTTAAATTCCTTTACTTTGTTTAGTTATAAAAAAATAACTCACTTAGTACTTAAATAACACTCAAAAAGTAGAATACTATTTTAATATTGCAAATTCAAAGTCAAGTTCGTATAGTTCGAATTGAAGTAACTATACAACGATATAATCGGAGCGAATTTTATAAATTTGACAAACGAAAAATAATAAAGAATAAATTACAAGAACTAGAATAGCTGAAATTTAAAGCGAGTGAAACTCCGACGCGAAGTTACTTTTTCTATATCAATAAATGAGGAGAATGGTTTTTTTTGTTCCAGAAAAAAATACAAAACCTTATACCAGTTATAGAATACACGACAAATTATGCCAACGGTTTTGCTTGTAATATTTAAGATTGAAATTGATAAAAGTTTTATGTATACTAATTTATTGGTTCTTTCAGTTAAGCCTTAAAAAAATGCAGTTAACTTATTATTAAATTAACAGCATATTAATTGGTTATGTTAAACTCATAAATAGCAATAACATCTGTCTCTGAACCGAATTTGATAAAATTTGCTATAAAAAGCAAGCTTGATCTTCAAGGATTGACTTAGGCTACTCTTTTATACCTAATCCCCGACGAAACGCCTGACGCAAAGCCGCGAAACTTATTCTAAATATTTTCTTTATAAATTTCTTCTTTTTATATTAGACAGTTAATAAAATATATATTCTTAAGTTTTAAGTTTAAGATTACAGGCTGCAAAATTTTTGAAAAAGATTTTAAATTTTAATACTTCGAACTTTTTTTATGCCAGCACTATTTTATGAACAAACTTCTACACTCGAGTTCAAATTACACTGGTCCTTATAGTTAAATTGCTCGCATTAAGTTTGAACGCGCTCTATTTGTCACCGATTGCTCTAGATTCGCCGGCTCAGCCATGGGAAGTCATTACGAATACCATTCTATGACATTGAATGACTCAAATTAACTTCACGTCTTGACTATGGGTACGGTGTGTATAACGGAACACAATATTGCACGAACGTGCAAAGTAATTACGTTTATGATGCCATGCACCTTAGAAAAGAAGACATACTTTCTATAAGGCTACTGAAGTCATGTAATTTAATTTTATCGGACTTTTACATGACGACAAAACGTAAAGTTTTTATTAATTATATTTTATTTTATTTAAATGTTATACTACCTTACTTGTGTAAGCGATGTAAAAATATATTGTACATGAATATAGTTTTGATTTGACTATATTTATTAAAATATAATTGTAAGTTGGGTTTAAGACTTTAAAAGGGCTGTGTGAATAGATTACATCTCAGTTCGTTTGGTACATTGATAGCGAAATCAATTATTAATGACTATTGTACTGACTATAATATTGATTGTATTATATTTAAATATGGTAAACTTTAAAAGTGATTAATAAAAATTAAATATACTCAGTTATGTGTATATTTTATTTTAAAAATAATAGTAAATGTTATGTTAACACTTCAATAAAATGTATTTCGTTTTTGATTTGAATTATTTACGCTTTAAAATTATTCTTTAGTTTTATATGGAAATATGATTTATGTAGATCAAGATCACTACAAAACTACATATTTAACTATATCAAGATACAGTCAACATCGAATAATTAATTAGAAACATAGTACCGACTAACTGTATAGCTTTCTATAAAGCATTACTGGCCGAATAATACATTTAAAGGCTAGCTAAACTTATTTAACATTAAATGTACTAAAAATCATACTACTGTTTCACAAGTGACCTGTTCACACACCGCCAATGTCTACAAGCAGTGGTGATCTTTAGGTGTCCCATCCGCTCGTCCTATTTCCGTTTACTATGAAGAGGTCATAGTAAAGTAAATTATTATTTTATACTAATCTAGCTAATCCTGATTTCATAATTTTGAAAGATCTATTTTTCAGGGTGAAGTAAGTTGTATATTTATCGCATATAACTTGTTATAGTAACATACGAAAAGTTGCAATTGGACGGCTGGGTAATAGGTAAGTGCGTGACTATATTTGATACAACTGAATTATTTGGCAATTTCTGTGTTAACACTGTAATCGGATAATCTCAGAAAGTGGTCAATAATGGAATTCTTAAGTAGCAGTCCGGAATTTGGAAGTTCACAGTGACATTAGTTTGACAAACTCTCTTGCGTTTCAGATCGGCACGTAATGTCTTCGGTCCTGCGCTTGAACTCTATCCGGTCGTGTAGCAATCCCATCTAAGACAGTGTGGAAATTGAAAGAGTACCTCTATGTATACGCGCTAGGACTGCTATCTTCTGCTCAGTTAGATAGGCATTTAAATTGGCCGTGGGCCAAAATTCAGTCAGGAGAATATTATTAAGAAATCATCAGCACATTAAAATAACTACTATACGTATTCGTGTATTAAAAGTATAGCTCCACAGCTTATTGCTTCCACTAGTGATAGGAGAACTGGATTATTTTTTACACGGAGTAACACAATTGCAATACAACGGGGAAATGCTGCTAGTGTACTGGCGATCATTCCACGTGGTCATGATTTGAACTCCTAAGTATTAAATTATATTTGTTTATAATTAAGACCTATAAATAAAAATATACGTATATTATCAGTTGTAATTTTCCACCAATAAAAAATCTAAATATACAGACTAAACCCAACATTACTGTACATAACATTACTTTCTAAATTCGCGTGCACAAAATAATTTAATTCTGTATCGCGATCTTTATTATGTTACTTACACTAGTTATTTAATTAATAACGAAACATTTTGATAACAGCTGTAAACTTTAAAGTACAATCTAATAAAATGTTATTTGATATTGAATGTTTATAGTTTCTGTCATGTTTATTACTGCTGACGAATCTTATCTGAAATCAACTTATATTATATTACAGTTGAATTAATAAACGGTCACTATTAAAATAGGCCGTATATATAAACTCTATAATATATTCATTGATTATATATTTATGCTATCAAAATAAGAGCCCAGATGGCCCAGTGAGAACCGAGATAGCACAGAGCGCGTGTGTCAGATTAAGTAAGAAATAAATAAATAATTAGACAATTACAAACAAAGCTTACACTATGTATTGTATGTTTTAATCAATTCTGTAATAATAATAATTTAATTTAAGTTATTTTTGAATTGTGTTGATAACATTGATATTAAATAAGAGGGTACTTTGACTTTTCTGTTCATTATTGTGAGTCACGTGATTTGTAGTGAGGCTTATATAAGTGATAGAAGCTCGGTACAGACGACTTTACTTGACTCTTTACTCTTCCTAGAGCAGCAAGGTGTTAACATTTAAGGTACCATATAATTGTGATATAGTATAATTGTTATTGCTTGTTAAATTATTGATAAGAATATACGAATTGTGTTTTTTTTTGCAATTATCAAGATACAAATTTAGTATTAAGGTAATTGATGTTAATGTAAATATTAATTGATACAATATTACGATTACTGCAGCTATTATAATGGTTAAATAAATATTTGTGTTTCATATATAATATTTTATTGTCCTATAACCTTAAAATATAATAAAGTAATAAAGAAATAGAAATTATTCTTAAAATATCCTGACATAATGTATTAAGTCTCTATAAAAAATCTAACACGTGCATCCTAACCAATGATTGCGGGTTCCACACATTTAATTCGACACTGTACCATGACGATTCAAGTGCTTTTATGACACTCCTTGAATAAAGAATATTTTGGTTTTGGCAAGCACCACTGAACTTCCATGTGGTTAATTTGTGTTTATAATGAATCTCTTACTCAGTGGTGAAGGAAAACGTCGTGAGGTACCTATAAACCTATCAGATTCCAATGAAATTCTGCCACATGTGTATACACCGAACCGTATTGGATCAGCGTGTTAGGAACCTTCTCAGCTCCAAGCCTTCTCATAGGGAGAGTCTTGAGAGAGGAAGGTATTAGCCCAGCAATGTGACATTTACCAACTATTACTTTATTTTTCTTCACTATCAAAGTACTTTCTACAACAGTGTACGGGCATACTTTAATAAATATATCAATGCGCAGTCACGATGAGCCTTAACGGATAAATTGTACCGAGAGAACTCAAGTGAAGCGATGCTTCTTTTCACACGTACCTAATCTGTTTAAGGCTGAAAATACAAAATTATCTTCCAAACATATGAAGTTTGTTCGGTAGCAATCAATCATAGCGGCTGAAGGGGAGAAAGCCGGCACTGTGTAAACCGAAGGAAGGAACTCTTATGAAAGCTACGAATCAATCATAGACTGCGACGATCGATCATCAATTTCCAATGAAGAAAATTCGTTCTGTTATCATCGGACGATAAAAGATAACGCCACATTGATTTGATAATTTTTCCGCGGGCTACATTTGGTAATTTAGAGTAATTAAAGTAAACCGAACTGGTGAAAGAACCAAGCCCAGCACTCGACTGGTTTATATATTGTGTTAAAATTTAAACGAATTAAATAAAACAACTTTACTTTAATATGTGTATATTAAAATAGATACAGGAATAGGAATAGATAAAATTCAAAGAAGCATGTAAGAGGACACGGGTATAGCCCATTAAAGCTAATATGAAATAATATAATATTTTATATATATATTTTATTTTTAGGTAGGCGTACGAGCAAATGGACCAACTGATCTTAATTGAACACCACCCATAGAAATTGGCCTGTAAGGAATATTAACTATTTCTGACGCCGCCAATTCGCCATCAACCTCGTAAACTGAGATGTTATGTCCCTTGTGAACAGGCAAGTGTAACTACAGTAGTTACACTGGCTTACGCGCCCTTCGACCTGGAAAACATCGATTGCTGTTTGGTGGTAGAATATCGGTTGAGTAACCTATCCAGACGGCTTTGCACAAATCCCTACCGCCAAGTACATATATTTATTTACTCAAATATTAGCCGTAGTAAATCCGCGAGTTCGGCTAGTCTTTCTAATAATAGCGACTTATATGGACAGAGCGAGATTATTTTATTATTATTATTAAGTGATTTCGTGTGAGATTGAACTGAGAGTTGGCATGTCTTTAGCAATCGCCGGTATTGATCTCTTCCGCGAAGAGCAGCAGCTATAGCGAGCCAGTGAAACGCACGACAAATGCACAAAGGGCGTCGAAACACGGCATTCTAGAGGGCATAAGTAGGCAACCGTCCGAACTCCCGCTAAATGTTTCGATTGTCTTGTAGCGTTTTCCCATAAAATAAACAAGCCAACCTATTAAGCTCCGGCTTTATCGTCTCTCCTTAGTTTGCTTAAAATAGCTACGAATGTGGTTTTTTTTAATCCGATAAAAATAGCACGCAGGTGTATTCTTAAGCATATATTCATTCATTTATTTTCTATAAAAAGAATCTAATTATCAAACACGAGAAAAGTCTAGTCGTTGCAAACAATTGTGAGACAGTTATCGATGTCATAAAAGGACAAAGTATGAAATAAAATACACTTTATTCCCGAACTCTCTTGCAATTAATACTGCAGCGTCATTGTAAGGATTAAATTGATTATCGATTCAACTGAGCAAAATACTCAATACTACTTTTCACAATTCAAATTACGTCGACTATATACAATTAAATTGATACAACATCCTGCATGGAATTTAATATTAGAGATTTGTTTACAAAGCCGCGCCCCTCAAGTAAAATTTTATCGGCTTGCTTTAATAAAAATAATGTTATATGCATTCACTCTAAAATATATTGTTAACACGAGCGTCACTCATACCAATGCATGAAGACAATTTAGCGTAGAAAGGCGCGCCTTCATGAGTGAATAAATCTATACTAACTCGATGATAACACTTATATAGAATTAATAGTTATATGAATTACTGATCGGTAGGGCTCTGTACAAGCCCATGTATATAGAAACCACCAAACACTACCGCCAATGAGAAATACTTAATATTGTTGTGTTCCAGTATAAAAGGTGAATGAGCTATTTTAACTAAGGGACGTAAAATCTTAGTTTCGAAGGTTAGTGGCGAATTAGAGATATAAGAAATAGTTAATATTTCTGAAAAACATCACACAAACATCGTATTATAAAATACGTAAAATTCAAACTTGAATTTAATTGAAAACATTTAATACAATAACATCTTAACCGTTTCAACTTTCAAGGGAGCTTGTCAGTACAAAAGCGGTACACACAACATAGGGACCGTATTAATATACCTCGCATTATCAATGACAGACAATAAAATTTTATGGTGCATGAGAAATAATTATCTTATGGTATGGAAGCAACGTCTGGTTCGATACCGATCTCGACACGGCATGCGGACGGGTCGGATCCATAACCCACGAGGGACACTGTACTTTATATAAACGTACATTGTATATTGTATTTATTTGACACTCGATAAAAGCAAATTGGACCACATTCATGACTGCTAACGTTTAAAACAAAAAGACATTTTAAATTTCAATTCTTTCCGTAAATTGTCGAATAAATAAATATTTATGTAATATAATGCTATTGTAATAAGTTATCGAAAATAAAGTACATCAACCACTTTAGATTTTAAATACATTTGTACATTATATAAAATTAATTAATAGACAAACTCAAAAAGGATCTAATACGAGTATTAAGCATGAATAAAATTTTCCGAAAGACCTGTTAAAAAAGTATTTGTAAATACTTTAATAAGTTATATAATAAGGTCGATGAACTGATGATGTTTGGTACATTAAATGTTACAATGGTAACAGGTACCGCGAATTCTATGTATATAATATGCATTCTAGTAAAGGTTACAATTTTTTATCACTTCGAACGAGATATACAATTAAATGACGACGGAACAATTTCAAGCAAAATACCCAGCCGTACTAATTTAGCTCAGTTAGCTAATTTATCCGCTATTTAGCCAGTAAACGTGAGATCGGTATCACATGACTGCAGTCTACAGCGGGCCTGAGCGGACGAACGCGCATCGCAATCGCGGCGGGCGGGCTTAGACTCCGCACGATACTGAAAAACAATTATTTATTACTGCCGATCGCAGATGGTGAGATCCTCGGGTCAAAATTGATTTGTTACCGTTACAAGAAATGGCCATCAACATATTTATGTTTGCTACTGTTGATAGATTTATATGAAAAAAAAAACACTGATACACGTCTTGCTTTATTAAAGTGATGAAAACTCACATACGTATCTATGAATATCACATAAGAATAAAATTAAATTTTATTAGCAAAAATATAGATTTAATTTAGTATACTGTTAATATTATTTAAAGGAACGCTAGTAAAATGCAGTAAAGTCAGCCATAAGCGGTAAGGATACGATCACGTCTATCGCCAGACTCCGGCGCAGCGAGAACATTCAAATTATCGAGGAGTTAGATCCTCGATCCATAATCGCAACGTTCATTTGTAACCGGCTAACAGTACAAGAATATATCTCTATCAGATAGCGAACGACGCTGAGCCTCAATATTATTCAGAACTACGAAAAACAGTCGTGCCTCGTTAAACTAGCGATAGTGGATTCGCGATTGCTTTAATGCAAAGACCTAACTTATCTGCCTTGAATTTTATTATATCTTTAACGGCTTTGAACTGTTCCTTTTTATCGAATTAAAATAAATACAATATATACTCTCCAGATTATTTAACCCGAACGATTAGTATTTACTGCAAACATATCTGTATTGGAAACGAATGGATGTTGCATGATAACTCCTTCCCTTAAAGTTGGTAAATAATTGTATTATAATAAATAACATTACCAAGCACATAGCAACACCAAGCGAACCAACTATTCTTAATTACGAAACCTTGGTAAAGAAACCTTTAACGTCAATGTATCAATCCGACGAGGTATAGGTCGAAGCTATCGGTTGATGCTAATGAGGCCGACCGGTTAAAGGGACAATTGGTTGCCAGTAACAGTGTAGCTTTTCTTTAAGACGTTTTAAGGCTCTATTTCAAGACGTAGACGTTGATTAATCGCTCCCCAAGTTTGTAGGAATTGTGCTACTGTGTTGCGAATTCAATTCGAAATTTAAATTGAAGAAAACGTGTTCTCGTTAAAGTAAGAGTAAATAAAGTCTAATGAAGCAAAGGGAGAACAAATAGGTTAGACGGTTCGTTCGATGCTTACATCAATTTCCTGATAATAAACATTAAACAAACAGACGGGTCGTGTCGTGAACGTCACCGTTGCGCAAGACAATTAGACCGACATTTGGCGGGTGACAGCGCGGCGAGGGTTACGTAGAGCGCTGCGTTGTGTTGCCTAACATCCACTCACTGCTCGAGCTTGTTCATCGTAATACTCGTACTACGATCTAATTTACATCTATGTTTACAGTGCTTTTAAATCAAATCCACCTCGTACGTAACAATTACGTTGAGTTTATTACTAAATTCATTCGTATGCCTTTGACTTAAATGAATGATTCAGATATTAAACTATATATTTTTTTTTTCATATAAAAACAAAACATAAATCAGTCTACAAGTAATACAAAACGTATATTCAATAAATCTATTCCTACCACTATCGAGGTAAAGTATACAAATACGAAATTGATTGCTTCGTGTGGCGAGTGACATTTCAGTATTCGTACAGACCCGTTCGGGGTGCGGCGGGACGCGGGGGGAACACTTCACACTGACATTTGAATAGCTCTGTCCCGGCATGTACTGGCACCCAGCGACGGGCAACGAGAGGCGACAATGTTCCCAGGGCAACAAACAACCTTACCATTCAAAAGAAAATTTACTTTATTCAAAGGCCAACAATGAAACTCCTTATTTTTCAAGTGTCCACCCTGAAGTAATGCCGATGTATGGCAACAAACGAAGTTAAGAAATAATATATCTTTATATTTAAATACAGAAATTTTATTTTTAGATCGAATGAATATTTTAAAGTAAATGAAATATATACGAAAGCATTGTATTGAATGAAACTTAAGTAGAAATTACTTTAGACTGAATTCGTTTTAAACTACGATGGAATATAAATGGACAATTGTTTTGTTTTTTTTTTTTTTGCAAATAGTTCAAACAATAAAAATCTTTTTTTAAAGCTATCATTTCGAAACGAGCGTTGCCCACCATCCGCTGTACGTGTAGAATGTAGATTATAGACCATATTTCATACAATAACTGCGTTTTAGCGTTACTGCGTTAGATTATCTATTCCCGATACGTGTACTGAAATAATGTTATAGCCATCCGCTGAATTGTACATGTTAGTAAAACCACTGAAATATTGTTTATACGAGTTCTTTACAATTTACGATTTTCTGAATAACTATATCAAGATTATAAGTATCGATTCAGTTGCACTTTATTCACAAACAACATACAAATAATCTTATCATATCGAGAGTGGGAAAGTGTTATGAGTTTGGAAAATATTTGCGTTTATTTTATTACACAAGGGTACTTTCCTCTACTTGTAATATTCTTGATAGTCTGTAAAAACATATTTATTTTTACTATTACATGACATACAATTTTACTTCTAAGATAAAAACGTCAATACAATAATATATAATTCTGTACAGTCACAGTGGACGATTTTTAAAATTGATGACGTCAAGCAAGACAAAACATTCTTAGAATAATTTTATAGTAATTATATTATTTAAAAAAATATATATCAAAAGGTATTTACTTCAGGGCAGAAAAAACATCCTTGTATTTGATTTGAGGTAGTCAATAAGACTACCACAAATCAACAAAACAAAATTGACAGTTGGTAAATTTTGACATGAGTGACAAAGAAACAGTTGTTAGATCTGAAGCACAGGTCGTGCACACCACATGTCTAGAGCACGCGGCCACGCGGCAATCGTAAGAAAAAACTATAAAGAATTCTAAAAAAAATACCGGTACGCGTTCAATATGTCAGGTAAATGATACTAACGCAATAACATGTGCCCCACAATGAACAGCCTCAAAACTTACCTCGTAAACATACCGACAATATCTTAAGTATCATACAGTAGAAGATTTAAGTCATTAAGTTAATTATTGCATCACTTCATCTGAATAGAATCTTCTATATAAAAATATCTCTTACACTACACAATAATTAGCTCTGAGAATTTTTAATACTATTTTTGTATGGTGTACATTAAAGTATGAATAAATACTTCTTACGTATATAATTAATAATATAAGTGTTCCAAAACAATTCGAGATTGATAAAATTATTATACCAATATAAGCAAAGGATTGGTATACGTACTTTTATATAAAAAAAATCAAACGAGCTTAGTAAAATTTTTACAAAGTATATAACATTATAATTTCAAACTTTTTATAAAGATGAATATTGTCTTTTGGGAATATCACGAAATAAATTTAAAAAAAACGGATCGCTATTGGGTCAAATCGGTTGGCGAATGTTTAAATATCATTGGTTTAAAAACATAACGGGATAAAAACGTTATTTTAGCCGTACGCAGTTAAGACGCCCGTCTTCACTACATACAACTGCTAGCATTATTTATATTTTATTTCCTATTCGGTTAAAAATATACAAGTCACTCAGATGCATCATTCAAATCATAAAGGAACACATGTAAATTTATATTACAAACCTTGTATTGTTCCAATAAAGGGAATGCAGAAACAATAAGAAGGATAATATGAATATGCGAGACCGCTGAACGCTGGAAGGTCCATTCACCACCTGTACCGCTAATTGCCGCGCCTCCAACATATAAACAATTAACAGTTACTCTTCGTTCACAATGGGCCGTATATTATGCTATGAAAACAGATACTACCATCGCCGCTCAGGATATAGTGTATTGTAACTTCACCAATTAATAAATTTAAATCTAACGCCTTAAATACATTAATAAAAATTATATATTAAACATTTACGACTACATACACAAACACCCACACATAGACATAGTGTAATGACACAAGGAACATAACATCCAAATCGCGTGGTATAACAAAGTTTTTTTTAAAACGCCAATGCCACAGGCGGTTGTTACGTATTTTATTGTCATTCTGCCTAAACGAACTCATTAAAAAAAAAACACCGAATCGAAGTCTGGTAACACCAAAACGTTATTTATTGAAATTCGAATTACAAAATTAGAAGGATACATACATAAATAAATAAAATAAACTTTATACATTTACGAAACCTCAAGTTCCATAATATCAGGCGCACTGACATTCATCAACGGTCGTGTAATCACGAAATTTCAATAATCGTATTATTACGTCACGACAGGGACAACGTTGAATGCAAACTAAGAAAACAGAACGGATTTAACTGAGCGTGAATAGTAAATAAACGATCTTAAATATTATTACTATTATAGAACTAACTTAAACGCGATTTTGTTTTCATAAATGGATTTTTCATATAATAGGAACAGATGAAAGTTTGTTGTATTTTATTGCAAATTTATCGTTAAAAATGTTTATGAGGGAATTTATGAGTCATTTTTAGAAACAATAACTTACTTAACAAATTATATGTATGTAGTTGCCGCCGGTGGCTTCGCTGGCGTTTTAGATATTGGTCGTCAGGTGTTAAATAAAAAAGTGACCTATATTTTTGGTGTTCAAGCTTGCTTAATACCGAATTTCACTTAATCCAGTTCAGTGGTTTGGCAATGAAAGATCAACAGACAGACAGGCAGAGTTACTTTCGCATTTATAATATTTGTATAAATAAATCGAGGTACTAATGAGATCAGAGAGTATATTTAGATATAAACTTTTTTAAATTGTTTGAAATTCGAATTTATTTAATCTGTACTGACGATGACGTCATCATGATTTCAACCACAACGTCCAACCTCAAAAGGAACCTGCCTATATGTCCTCACTCTCATAATCCAATGAAATCCCACACAATCGGAAAGAGATTTGACGGAAAAACTAAATAATGCCTTGTATTTGTCCTATCACAATCACTACGCGGCTGTCAATCTGTGTTACAGTAATATTTTTATCGTATTTGTTATAAAATTTATTGACTATGAATACAATTACATTCACCGTTCATCATTACCCCCATCTATATCTATTACCAAAAACTTTAAAGCGCCCTCACGCTTCATCAAGCAAATAGATCGTTTATTTTGCGGTATGACTGCGCATGATTCGCTTCGTTTGGGACGACTGAGCACTGAAGTTAACGAGCCCAAAAGGATGCTCGTAACATTTTTATTTATATAGCATACCAGCTACTGATAGGTAAATGAAATGATTAGGAGTTTCTTTCAGAGTAAATAGAAAATTAAATAAACTTTATTTCAGATAAGTACCATCCGTAGTGGGTTAAAAAAAAATTAAAATCTATCTTTATCTATACTATAATATCATAAATGTGAAAGTAACTCTGTCTGTCTGTCGCTCTTTCACTACCAAACCGAAATTGATATAAATTTGGTATGAAGCAAACTTTGACTCCAAGGAAGGACATCGGTTACTTTTTTGCGTAACTTATGACAACCAACCACTAAAACGCGAGCGAAGCCGCGGGCGACAACTCGTTATTAATATTTCGTCATCAGTTCGTTGCCAGTTATACATATACGAACAACATGACGGACAATTGGAGAATCATATCTCTCAGCTATTGGCTTTAGGATGTCAAGCAAATACAGTTGTCCTTTTTCATGTGAATATCGTGAAAGCAAAGTAAGAGAATTACTTTTAATAAAGCGCATCTATGCTATGCATCATAACCTAACTCCTCTACAATCCCTATGTTGGAAGAAATTACGATACTAGCAAAAGCATTCCTAAGCAGAGTTTTTTTAAAAAGAAAGAATAATGGTAATACCTCTTTTGAGGAATTACGAGCGTTTCTATTTACGTAGGCGTGAAGTTTGTGACAGGAGTGGGGACGGAAATAGAATGGCGTCAGGTGCGGCCAGCCGTAAATTTGTGACAAATCAAAAGTCAACAGCGCAACGGCCACCTAGCGATGTGAAAGTCGCAGGTTCAATCCGGACCCTTTCGACTTTTGTCGTCATTTTTCCTAGAACAACGTTTCGCTCAATTGGAGGGATTAATATTTTATAAAAAATAATAATTTCATGCAGTGCTCGAAATGGGTATACATGCCCTTAATAAATGAATAAAATTAAGCCTCAGAATTTAAATATGGAACTGTTCATTTTCGGAAAAAAACCTCTCAACATCAGCTTTTAAAAATTCCTTATAAAAATGCTCAATATTGTGAACTCCTTAAAGTTAAACTATTTACAGCGAAAACTTTCACAACTACTACAATGTGCACAACGAGCATTCCTGTTCCATTTAAAAAATCCACCATAACCCGAACCGGCTCAAGCAGTCTTATGCATGTATGCATGCACGTGTACTGAACTACGAT
This sequence comes from Vanessa tameamea, assembly GCF_037043105.1. Lineage (NCBI taxonomy): Eukaryota > Metazoa > Arthropoda > Insecta > Lepidoptera > Nymphalidae > Vanessa > Vanessa tameamea. Next base: position 1,742,380 of record NC_087319.1, on the reverse strand, counting down.
TACAACGGTCAATTACCATCTTAAGTCATTGTAAGCGGAGAGCTTAGCAATAGAACAACAATTTTAACGTCGGCGGTTTTGAGTTACTGCAAACCGAGCTGATGGTTTATTATCGAGTCCATCTCTTCCGCCCTTGTTGGTCCGCGATCTTATGTCGCTGCATAACGGACTTAATGGCTGTACATCCGCGTTATTAATCTTACCATTGTATTAGATGCAACCATGTCACAACATGTAACCGCACTGATAACAGTAATGGAAATCCTCATTGATGCAATCAATAACTTCAATTACAGTTACCGGACACCTTTTATCGTATATCAGTAAAGGGAAACACGTGTTCGATGATTCTTAGAGGTATTGAATCCATGATCAATCTACGGATGTCATATTTAATATTAAATTATTGTAACTTATTTCACAACTTTGAACAAAAACGAATCATAAAAGACGAATGAAGATTTACGTTACAGGTAGTTTCTTTAACGTTTTATTTAATTTTACTATTAAGTATGTGTGGCTCGTAAATATAAGCCAGTTCCACACAATCAATTGTGATGATATTTTGTTAGGGATCTAAAAACTATCATACTAAATTTTTCATGAACAAATTCATTAAACTCTTGTTTTTATTATTTGTTAGTTTATATATAAAAAGAGTTACAGCATGCAAGTATACCACTGCTGAGACGAGTGCCGCTTAGATTCACGTGGAAAATAATATCATACGATGGATGAAGGATTCGTCGCAATATATTCCCTCACCACATTAAGCACAAGAAAAATCTGTGGGGGCTTGATCCACGCGTTCTATCTAGTGAGCGATCTCAGCCCTTATTTTATATAAAATAAAATCCCACATATAGTGCCTAGTTGTTAAGGAAGAGGATTTAAGTTCAACCCCACACACTGTTTCTATTTGATTTGAACACGCTGATTGACAGGTTTAGGTGTCTTAAAATGCCTTCTGAAATGTTTTCTTTCGTTGCTACACATTGAATGTACGCACTTGAAATAGTCGTTTAAGCTTGTCCGGATTCGAACCCACAGCGCTATTTTCGCGTTTTATCCGTGAGATGTGATCTCAATATTTTACAATTAATCTGCTTCTGAATAAGTAACGCTTTGTCTAATGGCTAACTTATCAAATTTACATAAATCACCTTATCTTAACATTTAGTATTTAGAACCCTTATTTTGATGTTGGCTTTTCGTTTAATCTTTATTCGAATTGCCGTTCCATGTGGCTATAAAAATTTACTATAAACCAAACTCTTTACTATATTTTTCACCAATCCCAGGATGCCTGAGATTGGTTCCCGAAACCGAAATGCGGTCAAAGCAACTTCATTATTAATACATTCAGTGTATTATTGATAATGTTCTAATTATAAATAGAGTGCAAAAACAATCGTACAATAGAAATGACGCCCACCGTCATATTCTAGGCGGTACGCACTGTTCACCTACCCTCACACCAATTACGATAACCATCACTCAACGCGAGCGGAACGAAAGGAGGCAGGTACCGCTTAAAACGTAAAATTACAGTTCAATTTTTACTCGGCGAGCACACAATAAAAAACAAATATTCTCATGGCGAGTATCGACGGAACGTGACCGGCCTTCGTCAAAATAGTCGGCCGTTGTCTTATTGGGCGGCACTTTACATCGGCACGGGTGTAGTGCTAAAGTGTAAAAAGATGCAGTGAAATTTATAAGTTCGACGTCACGATTATTGAATAATGACTTTACAAATTAACGTCTGCCCGTTTTAAATTATAATCTAATGTGAAGTCGTAAATCTAAAATAATAATGTCGATAATTTATCGCTCGCTGTTCTCATTACGATTCGCGGACGCGATCCTTTATCACGCGCACAGAAAATTTAAGTTGTAGCACATTTACATAAGCAATGGTGGCAAGATAAAGCTGAGGAGTGATTACGCTGAGCTCGGTGTGTATTATATCCTTATTTATACGTGTGGTTCGTTAAGTTAGATCGCCGTAGGGAGTGGCCGTTTGTACGTTGTTGTCGAACGATGTGTTTTTACAAGAACGGCATGTGCAACAGCAAATCGAACCAACGACCGGGCGTCATCTATCAAAAACGTTAACGAGCTCAGATGCCGCGGCAATTTACAATCACTGCGCATCAATAATACAGCATGATGTTGATGAAATATCAAAGCTGCTATCTAATTTAACCCGTGAATGGCGTCCCAACAGTGTCTCTTAAATGCATTCACATCAATATAAAAACATACAAATTTACGATGACTTTCAACAAACATAATTTTAACGGAATTATTTATGTTCTCATTATTTTTTATAGTCATTTATATTTATATGCATAATATTTGAAATTGGTTTATTCTATGTTATTAGTGCTTAATCGTATTTCTTATATATAGGTTCGGGTCGAGAACAAGTTATGCGACACAAGTCGAAAGTATATTTCAATAAATATAAGTGTTCATTTTATATTACTTTTAATGTATCATGTGAGGCAATAAAGGCGTAGTAAAGATTATTATGACAAGTATAACTGGCATCAAATTACAATTTATTATTATAGCGCCCAATCGAGGTTTCAACTTTCCTCGCGACACTACCGGAATTCAATTAATTTATACGCTCATTGAATGTAAACTACACACTAATAACCGTCGTAGTGACGTAGGAATAATTTATAAACTATACTTAGTTACTCTCCGAACATGAGATAGCGAAGGCTATATAAATCTATAAATAGTTTTAAACGATAGCCGTGATGGCACAGTGGTTACATGATGTGAAACTTAACCGATGATTGAGAGTTTAAAATTTACCACTTGTAAACCCAACAACCCGCACTGGAGCAGTGTCAAAAGAAAAGGAGACCTTACCAATAGGACATACATATATATTTTTTAATTATTTATTTATATAAATATAAATAAATTACAACTGAAAAATCATGTCTAGCAGTCCAACAAAAACAATAAATGTATCTTTACTATAAAATCATAACATACATAGTCTGTTACTTTACGTTTCAATATGACTAACCATATTATTTATATTAATATTGATGTAAATTACATTTTTATGTAAAGACGTCTATTCATTTGTATGTAGTTGTCTATTTAATTCATTGGAAATAAAGAACAATTTAAACGTACGAGTGAGAATATATTTGAATAAAGAATAAATATTCTCATTTGATTCTCTTTTTTTTTTAAATTGTTTAATTAAAAAAGGTAATAATATAAATTTATAAAATTACACTGCCAGAGCGAAATAAAAAGTAAATAAGCCATCCCAAGTCATAAAACTCCGTAACAAAATGACCAGACCCTTAATACCAACACATGACACGAAGATGATGGCTGCTTTATACCGTACAAAATAATTAACGGAGCGAAATCCTCTTGATGTTGAATGCGCCATATGTTATGGCTATTATTCCGTCTGAATAGAATTTTACGTTTTACGAACGAACAAATAATTATAAGTCCTAAATATGTGGGACCGTTAACTTCCTATCATTAATTTTTTTATATAATACTTTCATAGCCCTTGTGTATTTTTTAGAGGGCGCTATCATTTTAAAACGTTACTTATCACAAATAATATAATTAACTTTTCAATTTACGCAAATAATTCGTCGAGCAAATTAACTAATTTAAATTAACTTGCTTTACTTAATTAAGTTTAAGATGTGTTTATTTTTTTAAATATAAAGTGAGTCACTGTACTATAAGTGATTCAACAACCTATGGATCACCTTTCATTCTAATTCCTCCTTCAAACAAGAATATAACAAATACAAAAGATTGCACAGCCAAAAAAAAATTGCACTATGACCTGATCCAATAACTATATTTCTACAGGGACATTATCTTTAATATTGAACGAATTGTTACATTAACAGCTTGTAAATTTCCCACTGCTTGGCTAACGATTCCTCCCACTTTGAGGAGGATTTGGAGCATAGTATTCCACCACGCTGCTCCTATGCGGGTTGGTGGATACACATGTGGCAGAATTTCGTTGAAATTAGACACAAGCAGGTTTCCTGACGATGTTTCCCTTCACCGCCGAGCATGAGATGAATTATAAACACAAATCAAGCACATGAAAATTCAGTGGTGCCTGCCTGGGTTTGAACTCGCAATCATCGGTTAAGATGCACGCGTTCTAACCACCGGGCAATCTCGGCTCTTTTTAACGAATTGTTAGCCAGTACACAATTGTGATTTAGTTGTGTGTGTATTGACTTAGGACGTAAACGTTTACTACAAAGTACAAAAAACAATTCATGAAAGCGACAATAGCACTGTTAAACATATCAACGATACACAGCATCCGCGTCTCGACGTCTACTACGTTTAAATAATCACGGGTGGTCCCAGCGGGAATCTCTTACAATACCCATAATTCAGTGATTCGCGCAAATGTTAACTCTCGTGATTATACGACGCGACATACAATATTTTATCCTCAACGAGGAAGCACTAAAGCAATTTTAATTTTATCTTATATTAATACACTTCAATGACGTAACAGGAAATAATAATTTTAACTGTATGGAACATAAAGTGGCCTAACGTAATAGGATAACTAAAAAGATTGCGTGACGGTAAATAAAATAAGCTTGCGGTCGGTTTCAATTTGCGCGCCATCGCTCGTTAGGACTCTAAGAAGCCAGCATTAAGAGTACTGACTAATTTGTAAAATGATTTTCAAGCCTCGCTGTCAGAAAACGTTGAGGTGTAACGAACGCTTGTCGCTATTGAATGGTCGTATGTACAAAATGTGTTTTGGTTATTTTGAACTTTTTTTATGAATTAAATTATTTAAATGTAGACTGAACACCCGTTACGTGGAAACAGTAAAGAGAAAAATATGAATATTTTACAAAAAAATATATTAAAAACCTTTATAAACGACCTTTTGCTTTGCTGATACTATCTATTTTTGATTATTTATCTTTGCTTTTTTAAACGGTATCGTTTTAAAACTGCTCCATAGGTTTTATTTTTAGAAAAAATAATACAACAAACCTTAAATAATATTTAGCAAAATGTTAATCAACAGTATTTCGTACAATCGCCTACTTTACATACTAGTCAACGCCCGCGGCTTTGCTCGCGTTTTAGGGGTTTGTAGTCAGGCATTATGCATAAAAAAAAACCAAACCATAAAATTTGGTTAAGCGGTTTGACCATAAAGGAGTAATATACAGAGTTACGTTCGAATTTAGAATATTAGCAAATATTAAACACAATATACTAAATAAATCATTTATATAAAACTGTATAGAGAGTTGATTTTAATCCGCTTATGTACATACATAGATGATTAAAACAATTTAACAACATTTTCAATGGTTCAATTTAAATCAGATTATTCGACGAGAGCTAAGATATAACCTATCGATGAAACTTGACTATTTTGAAACATAAGTACTTTTGATTAACGCCCTTTGAAGATATTCATATGTAACTGAACTAACGACACTATCTATTTAAATTTGTATATCATTTAACTTGTCAAAAATTATAAACTTAGTTTGTTTCGTAGTATAGCGTAGTTTAGTAGAATTAATATTGCGTGTGATGAAAATTTCGACCAATTTATTTATGCACATTCTAATCGCAGTTCTTTTCAATTGTATCAATTTCAAATATATTTTGTATGAAAAAAACTTACATACATTTACACGTATAATATGATGTGTAGATCAGGGATAACATGGATATGTAATTTCAGATTCGGAGAAGGATACACATACAATACGAACAACATTTTACCGGTTTCAGATACGGTTACGGATACGAAATTATTTCGGAATATCCGATTGTTTCGGATAGTTACGGATATCAGATTATTGAGAAATTGTAAAAGAAAAATTTACAATATATCAATTTGCCTTTATACGTAGGCTATTGTTTGGTATCACATGAAAAACAAATAACCTAAAAATACTATTCGCTATTATTTTTAAGTATAACACTATGTAACAATAAAAATTACTATAAATATTTTTTTAAATGTTCGGTTACGGTTTCCATCCAAACACTGAGCTCCATAACATCCTTGATGTCCATGACCATCAAGTGACTCTTTTTCCAATCCATATACCAATACGTCATGTATTGTAATTCTCAACCGAAATTACGAAACCATAAATGACCGCTAAAACTCACCACACATCAGATAAATAAATAAAATGTACCTTTTACCAATCAATTCATTTTATTAAAAAAAAAAACTATTTCATAACGTAAAAATACATTGTAAGTATATAAAGATATATTTTATATAACATTAATGCATTGTAGACAAACTAAGCGTAAATATAATTTTCGAGAGTCAATTTAGTTCGCTAACGAGATCGGATGAAAGGCGGGAGGTTGATTAAGTTCCATTAGGCGGCTGCGCGCCGAGCGGCGACATTGCATAAACGAGGCAATAGACCACAGCGTCACGCAAACAAGTAACCAACTCAAAAGCACCTTCAGGGCTACGGAGGGTCTCCGTCAACGACTTCAATTAGTTAACGATAAATGCGTTAATTATCGTCACTTCATGTTTTACAATGCAAAGTCAATTTGTATTGTGAATATTTTGCGACAATTTTAAATTAATTTAAATAATTCTAGAACTTTCTAGAAATAGTATAGTCCGAATAGGTGGTAATTTCAGAAGGGATATTGACTATAAAGGAATTAGTTTATAGGAAAGTAACTGAACAACGTTAAAACTATTAACAATAACATTATTTTGACAACTTAATAGTCACACAGTATTAATTCAAATGAAAATCAAAAATACACATATTAATTTTATTCATTTTCTTACAATGAAAATCGTTTCAGAAAAATATTACAAGGTGATTTTACATGACGAAGAATGGCTTAACGATTGTAATATTTGTATTAAAAATAATCATTTGTATAAACCCTGGGTGAGGACAGGACCTAACAAGCTAATAAGACCTTGACTTGATGGTAGGGCTTTGTGGAAGCCCGACAGGGAAGGAACCACCAACTCATCTCACTAAACAGCGATATTTCTTTATTGCTGACCAGGCAAAAGGGACAGAACATCTTAGTTCCCAAGGTCAGTGGCCCATTAGTGTTTTAAGGAGTGGTTAATATTTCTTACGGTGCAAAATGACTATGGACAATATTGACCTTACATTCAGATGACAGATTTGCTCCCCTCCCACTTGAAAAAAAAAAGTGAAGATTATTCACTAATTTAATATTCATTAAACCCTTTACTGTTAAATATTTACTAATATAGGGATTTTATATATCACGTTTATTTTACTTTATTAAGTAAATTATATTTAACAATTCATAATTACAGGTGACGAGATCTTAGTGACACGTTCGAGAACGTAATCATATACGACAACATCACACACTAAAATACGCTGCTAATAATTTTCTCACCGATACGCGAAGTCATGCAGGCGTTTTAGCAGATGTGGCGGCATCGCATACAAGACGGTCTATATAATTGTTAAATTTGCATCCATAATAATGGCTAACGAGCAAGATTGCGATCAACCAGTTCGCGCCACAGCGACAAGTTGATTGGGATCGATCGCAACCGGCCTTTAAACAAAGTGATTCCGATCATATCGATAACATTGATACGAATATCGATAGTTTCCTTCACTATTTATTCACTTCACTATTCGTAATATTACATAATAAGATTAAAATAGAAAATATCTTAGACAACCGTGATACTAACAACAAACCCTTTAAATGGAATTTTAATTTGTACTAATCGATACTAATACGACAAAAGCGAGAATAACTGTCTGTTACTCTTTCACGACAAAACACTGAACCGAATTTGATGAAATTCGGCGTGAAGTAAGCTTGAACCCAAAAGGACATAGGCCTATATACCTAACACCTGACGACCAATCCTTAAAACACAAGCGAAGCCGGGGGTAACAACTAGTATTATATAGTTTATCTTTTATAAAATAAGTTATGAATGGGCAAATGGACCACCCAATCGTATGTAAAGTAAAGTAATGTAAAGTATACAATTTTACCATTTCTTAAATCGCTCATGCGCCACCAACCTTGGGAACTAAGATGTTATGTCCCTTGTGCCTGGTACACTAGCTCCCTCACCCTTCAAACCGGAACACAAAAACTTATAAATATTGCTACCATTATCAAGTTACTAGTCTACAATCTATCAAACGGAAAAATGTTTTTTTTTTATTCAGATTTAGTACTAATAGATACCTAGAATTGAAACTGACACGTTCCAACAAACAAACTCATTAAAAAGAAGAAATAACGAAAAAATACATGCACAAAACCAATACAAAAAACTAATAAAATTCAGTAACATCCCGATAAATTTAACGAGATACTAAGTCCCTAATAGAGCATCGAATGTTTTATCGACATCAAACACGCGAACACTAATCGTAGCGAGCGATAGGGATGGGTCGCACTAATTACTGTTATTAGACAAGTTGCTAGACCCTCGGGAACATGGTCACCGATCTGAGGGAAGCGTCGCGCATGCGCTAACTTTATTCGAATTAAAGACGCATGAATGTACATGATTAATATCCACTGGGAGTCATTTAACTAGTATTTATATTAAGTCACCCCGAGTATCACATTTACACTTTATTTTATCTAAATAAAATCTCAATTAGTTTATCAATTATAAAAAGTCTCATGTGTCGTAATTCACTGCACATTTTATTACTTTAATTAATTTGAGACGTGCGTTGACTTGGAAAATTATAAATTACCTATAAATATATTTATTTTCTTATAACGTAGGGTGAATAATACGGAATTATATTAAGCAGATTTCTTTTTACAAAGTTAAGGGTTTTAATTACAAATAATTTGATAAAATTTGAGAGACAGTACTATTAATAGTTTTATTACTTGTTTACATGGATATCAACCGAATATTCGTAACTTCTATACATAATATAAAACGAATTCACTTCACGCTTTCTGTCACTTAAGTTTTTTAAATTACACAACGGATTTTAAAGCGATTTTCATTAATGAACAGAATGATTAAAGAGGAAATTTATTATAAGTACAATACGTACATATTATAGTAGAGAAAAGCCGAGCTTCAACTGTCTAAGGGGAAAATTATCAAGAATGTTTCTTGTTATGTTTATTCTTCAATCTAAGAGTTGTATATGGATACTTATTGTACTAGTGGGAAGACAGGACCGGGTAGCTAGGGTGTTTATAATGAATTTCGTAGCCATGTTCAACATGTTTATGATGAAACTAACACGTGTGCAACCTCCCATCCTTGCAGTATTGAAGCAGCGAGGTAGAACAAGTTCCAAATCTTCTTGACGGTAGAGCATTTAAGGAATAGTACTGAATATTAATGCGGCATCAAGAACAATAGCCATTTAAATTGAAATTGCCTCTTGTTTAACCAGTTTATCCCGAATCTAACAATAATAATAATAAATTATTTATTCAACAGTAGTAGAATTCGAGATCCCAAAATATTATAATAACGCCCACATAGTTATATTGAAAGTATTTGAATACAGTTTACGAGTCGAAACGCCGATTACTGAATAAATATGCAAATTTAGTAACTTCACTCGCGTGCTAGAGAGGGCGAGTCGTAGGTTTTTTGAACAACAAAGTAGCTTTTTTTTCTAGATGGAAAAATGTATTACGCGTTTCCCCCATGTGAAGTGAGGGGACACTATTTAAAACGCCCTAGTACACCGGAATACCCACTAACAAACCAACGGTATCTCTCCGTCGTTTCAGCGGGCGCCACAGGATCGCTTTCGCATGCTACCGTGACGACAACAAAGTAACCTATGTCCTTCCTTGGGGTTCAAGAATGATTTATGCTGAATTAATTACCTCGTGAAAGCATAACAGACAGACAGACAAGAGTTACTTTCGCATTTACAATAATGGTAAAAATAATTACATTATGTAATAAATAAAATAAAGAGATATTTAACATGGCAAGCACAACACAAAAGCGTTTAAAGAGTCGGACAAACGTTTGGGCGTAAAAAAACAAATATAAGCCTTCACTGAAATTATGAAACACGCACCGAGAGACAAAATTGCACGTGTAGCAGATGTGTTTAATTACTGAGCTGACAAAATCTCGGAAAGAGTTGAGCTTCATTACGAACACAATGGAGCCCGCGCTTCAGCGACGATAAGCCGACAGAGTGAAAGAAGACAATGAAAATGGTATCAACGCTAACTTTATTACGCAAACATTCGACTGTGTTTATACTTCTTAATTTGACGTCAATGTATGGATTCCATATAAATTACATATATAATTAGAAGAGAACTGAGATGGTCTTGCTAGAACATCTGAATCTTAAGCGAAGATAAGTTTTCATGGGAATTGTATTTATAGTTCCTCTGGTACTTATCGGTAAAGGAAATTCTGCCACATATGTTTCTACCAACTTACATTTAAGCATGGTGGTATAATCTCCGAACCTTCTCCCCAAAAATAGAAAAAGCCTTTTCAAAGTTGTAGACAATAACAACAATAGTTCAACAGGCTGGTAACTGGTGCTATACGGAAAATCAGTGCTTTTATTTGTTTTGGTATTTTTTATATGATAAACCAAAGACGATAAGTATCTATGTTGTCTATTAGTCCAAAAATTAAGAAATATTTTCTCCAGAAAGATTCGTTTTAACGAGGACAAATACTAATTATGTCTGAAATCACGAAAATCCGAGTTGTCTGAAACTATCAAAAAGATGAATATCTTTTTGTACCAACATGTAACCACTCTACACGAAAGGACGCGATTAAATTTACAAGCTCTCTCCGGCGCACGTATTGACGCGACCGGCTCCGTAATACGCTTTCTAACAACGAATTTGTCGACGCGCGTTTGACGTACGCTTGAATAAAAGTGCACATTTGTGTAGCTTAGGCATACACTACGGGCCCTTTAGTTCTTAAAGCGCGCTTTATTAAAACATGCGCTTCAAAATATCTACTGCGCGTGCCATCTTTTAATCATATCACAGACATTTTTAAGTGTTCATTTTATACTTGGCAGTAGGGTTGAGTGGAAGCCCGTCTGGGTACCACCCCATTCATCAGATATTCTGCCGCCAAACAGCAATACTGTTGTTCTGGTTTTAAGGAACATAACATATTAGCTCCCAAGGTCGGTGCAGGCGCATTGTTGTGATGTATGAAATTGTCATTATTTCTTACAGCATCGATGTCTAAGGGCGGTGGTGACTATTTAGCACGAGGGAGCCATTTGCACGTATGAGTAGGTATTTATATTGTCTAAATTAATTAAATCGACCTTGATACCATTTCTAATATTACTGTATAATCTAAAGTAAATAAAATATCAACACGTTGCTAGCAACGTCCCGTAAAGCGACCGTGCAAGTTAATATTTGTTTTAATAATGTTGAAACATTTTATAAAAATATGAACCTTGGGTAGAAATTAATTGGTACGTTAAACCTTTTTGACTGAGATCAGAAGGCTCGAGGCTTATTAGTTTAACAAGGTTCCAGAACCGTGGGGTTAAAAATTGTAAGGCTACACTTTTGAATGCATGACATTTTTTCAAAAAACTAAAATTATATATACTCATTTCGAATTATGTACATGGATGTATATAGATTATGTTTCGACTTTTTATTTACTAATCGGAAATCGATTTCCGAATAAAATTTCGTATTAATATATCTATGCTAATATTATACTCGTAAATGCGAAAGTAACTTTGTCTGTTACATTTCACTGCACCGAATTTGATGAAATTAGGCATGAATACTTTTTACGCCTAATACTTGACGACCGACCCCCTAAAAGACGCGCGAAGTCAAGGGCAACAATTAGTGCTTTGTAATATATACCTGTTAAAATCCTCGTAAATATTAATTCAATTATTATTTTTGTATACGCAGTTTTTTTTATATGTTGTAACGAATTTTTGAATCTCGAATAATTGGTTTATTTTATGAACGTACTCTTCATTCAAAAATGTTTTTATAAGCACATTGGGTCGCATATTACAAGAATACATTAATGTAAACCTGCTACCTTAGGTTTTGCCGAAAAGATTCCTCAAGAAACCAATAATTAATCCGCAGACAATACACATCATCAGATAAATAAAGATACATATTTATATATACGGAACGCACTACATGAAAGGCGGTATGTGAACATTTTGAGAAGTCGACACGTAGACATCCCACGCAAGATGCTCGGGGAAGTGGGCGACTGGATACGAATATTGAATATCTCATACAGAGCTGTTTTGTTATACAAAAAATAATCTATATAAGAAACAAGTTATTATTATTAAAATAATTATTTCAATGCAAATTGTATAGTACGTTCGTTTGTCGAGGTGATTTTAGTATTTGTAGGTTTTTCAAATTGAATGATTTCAAATGATTTTACTTTATTTTTATGTAACAGACGGTAGGGTTCCGTTGTTCACCACCGCCCATAGACTTTGTCGCTGTAAGAAATATTAATGATTCCCTACATCGCCAATGCGCCACCAAACTTGGGAACTAAGATATTATATACCTACTGATAAGTGAGAGCCGAGATGGCCCAGTGGTTAGAACGCGTGCATCTTAACCGATGATTTCGGGTTCAAACCCAGGCAGGCACCACTGAATTTTCATGTGCTTAATTTGTATTTATAATTCATCTCGTGCTCGGCGGTGAAGGAAAACATCGTGAGGAAACCTGCATGTGTCTAATTTCAACGAAATTCTGCCACATGTGTATTCCACCAACCCGCATTGGAGCAGCGTGGTGGAATATGCTCCATACCTTCTCCTCAACGGGAGAGGAGGCCTTAGCCCAGCAGTGGGAAATTTACAGGCTGATTATGATTATTATGATAAGTGGCTGGTACCGACCCAGACGGGCTCCCACGAAGCCCTATCACCGAGTTAACTTTAATTGAACAAATACTTCTATCTTAAATAGACAAATTCAGCTTAGCATAGCTAATTATTTTAAGATCATAAATGGAATAAGTTAGTTTGTTTATCTGTTACGCTTACAAGTGCACTACTAAACCGATAAACACGAAATTTTTCTAACACGTTAACAGTTTAGGAGATAGAGAAGTGTACGTTATGTAGACTAACAGATAATCATGTTTTCGTGCGTGTTTCGCGAAATTGAATACCCATATCTAATAAAAAAATTAAGGAAAGTCAATTTCACGGATTACAATTTTAATAACGATTTTTATGCGTTAGAAAGTTAACTTGATCACTTCGTCTTGTAAGTATTTATCTTGTTTATATTTTAGTAGTTATTATTATCATATAATATGACTATATCATTGTTAACGGAGATCTCGTGCAAAGTAAGCTGAAGTACTCTACGAATAAAAATTAAATAATTAAATGTATGGAAGAAATTTTGAGTCAACAATTGAATGTAGGCTTATAAAGTAATTCCTTTGTTACACGTGAAGATCGCGGTTCGAAATATGAATTCTAAAAAGAACCAACAAATGAAATATAAAGTAAAAACCGAAAACGATCCATAATAAAAGAGAAAATTCTGCGAGCACCGTTCGGCTTAAAAACCCTGACTCGTTTATCGAGATTCAGGATAAAAATCTTCCTAACCGATTTCGGTCACGGTGACCAATCTCAAGGGAGACAAGCCAGCTGCAGAGCAAATACTAACCGAGTGTGCACACTCTCGATTCCAATTCCCTCACTTCCATAATCCGAAGGGATAGGTAACCGACACGACCGAAGAAAGATCAAACTATGATCTAACTACCAATTCCGGAATTTCGAACCCGGAACCTTATGCAGGCTCTGTAGCCGTATAATCTAGCCAACGGACCAACGAGACAATTTCAAGAGATTTATAATGCGCGCACTATCACGCACCGCGACAGAGCCGATCCGATCGCATGCGTGTCGCTTTATCGCGCACGACTTTGCTAAATTAACTCGTTTTATAAAGATATACGACGACCCGCTTAAAATCTTTTCAAATGTAATATTTAATCTTTATACATTATTAAATTGGGCATGACGTCTGGTTGCAGACTAGAATAATCAGTCACCAACCAGTACGAGTCACAACGGACTAAGGACTAACCATTAATGTCAGTAATTATATATTAAGATACAACATCATTGATATTCCAATTGAATATTTTTTTTCTATAGTTTTTAAATTGAATATATATTTTTTTCCTTTATATTTAATTTCAAACCAAACGTAACACACAAAATATATCTCTTACTCTCACGAGATTTACATATACTCTCTTAGCAACTTCCGAAAGTTCGATGTACTCAATATACAGAAAACGAATTTATATTGACACAAATTCCCTAGTTTCGAGAATAATGTCTCAATATATTTTTTTATTAAAAATTACGCTTAATAATAAATACTTTATTAGTACCATGTACTTCAGTGTAATTCTATTTTTAAATTTCTTCTCACTGAAAGTCTAACCAAACGACAAGCGTTACACAACATATAAAATCATAATACATACAAATTCCGAACGTCACTTCGTTCTAGTTCTCATGACGACATCTCGACTCGAGGCTTCTGATCCATTCCAACGCACAATGAATACGAAATAAGAAATCAACGAAACCGCACTTACCCTAAGCAATTTTCTTTCATAGCCAATATTTTTAGCGGCTTCGCGAGGCACCGCTGAAATATGGAATGGCTCGGTCCTAGTTTTTTGTTTAGTTTGCGATTTTGAACCCGAACAGACGTATATCACGTTTCTCACAACGCAACGCAACCAAAACGGCGTAATAAATCTAAAAGTCCATTTTCATATAAAAGAAAATCGATTAAGGAGCTTTTCCGATAGCGATCGCTCGAATGAAGCTATATATTTTCATGATCGAACGAATTCAAGATCAGAGGCGGGTGACGGGAGGCGCGTGAGGGAATCAGAGGCAAACGTTTCTTAGATAGTATTGTCCTTGAACGGAGCGTCATCTGTTCCATGCGGTGAGTCAATGCAGAATTGCAATTTATTCTATAATTTCTCGACTTTTATCAATTTATATCTTCATACGAGTAGATAAAAAAATGAGAAAATTGTAAATGAGTTTATGAGCACATCTTTTATCTGCAACGTCTATCAAAATCACGTAACTGTTGTTTATATAGATAAGGGCAGAAATAAGAGTTTTACACCAGCTGGTATAAGGAACTACCATACTGGGTCTATAATCTTCTTTTTCTACCGCTAAACAGCTGATTTACCTAATCGAATCTGAAAGCTGAGTTCACAGACACACACACACAAACATATGTGTGGTACACGATAATATTATAGAAATTTGTTTCATCATTACATGACGACACTTATACAAAGAAAAACTAGGAACACATATTATGGGCAATGTTCTCTAGGTTAACATATTACAAAACTATTTTCATCGTTAAATGAGTCGGAAAAGGGATGTTGTAAAAATATTCGAGGCCGCTATTTTTCACATACTCGTACCGGCTCGAGCAGCAAAGATATGAGGAGCTAAGTAAAGTAAAATTATATATGAGCTCGCCGAAACATGC
This sequence comes from Vanessa tameamea, assembly GCF_037043105.1. Taxonomy (NCBI): domain Eukaryota; kingdom Metazoa; phylum Arthropoda; class Insecta; order Lepidoptera; family Nymphalidae; genus Vanessa; species Vanessa tameamea. Next base: position 1,726,776 of record NC_087319.1, on the reverse strand, counting down.
GAAAACATTTTTAAGATATCGTAGTAGAATCTAAACTATTATATTACATAAGATCATTATAAAATAAATTGAAATCGTCACACGGAGCGAAATTAAATATAACACCAATAATGACTGCTATCATCTAGATATTATTATTTTGTCACTGCCAAAGAGTGTAGCATTATAATAGAAAGAACGTCTCGGCGTGGATTTAACAACCGCGAGGTTTTCAACGACGTACCTTATTATACGTGACAAGAAAAATACAGCCAAACATTTAAAAAAAAAAAAAAAGAACTTAAACGAATAAAGACGTTGTAAAATTTCCCAAGGATACAAAGAAATTACCGGACATAACAGAAACGCCTTCGCGACATGACAATGAAACCAAGTCACGCACCACTCTCTTTAATATAATTTATCAACAAATTCTTCAAACGGCGAAAGATAATTTCTCCCCTTTTTATAACGAGTCGTTATAATACCATACTTTCGTCATTCAAATTAATGTTCTCAAAAAAAATCGTCTCCCGTGCACATTAGATATAAAACACATATTCACGTTTATCTTGGCGCGTACAAATGCGACTTGAAGTTAAAAATGCAATGACTAATGAAGACTTTAAAAAATTCTTTTCAATTAACCGAATACTTTTACATTTAAAACGTATGCAGCAATTAAATATATTTAAAAGAAATGCAACAAATAAATTAAAAGCAATCAAAAGGAACACCGAATTATTTTAATTTCATAAATACGTAGAGCGTTTCCCAGGCTCATTTTGCAATTGTAAGAAAATTGGACCGAACATTGCTTCGCCGTATTAAATTCTTCCCGTTTAATCAAAGGCGAAGAGGTAAGAATTATCAACCTTAAGGCTTCGCTCCGTAGCCGATATACGAAAAGAAGACTGTAAATAAATGGCTGGCGATGTTTCAAAAAGTGGGAAAATTGCCGGAGTGAGTTTGCGGGCACGCCTTTTATCTGTAACGTCTATCAAGCTCACGTCACTGTTGTTTATATAGATAAGGGCAGAAAACTGTCTATAAAAACAAAATATATGGCCGGCATAAAAACAAGGACGGATTAAAAAGTGATCATTTATATTTTCGAATGAAATATTTGAATCGTATAAAAAATTGCCACGATAACATTTAAAATATGAACTGAGATATTTGAAATTTCATCGTTAACGTAATATTTTTCGATATTAACACGTAAATCTAGTTATATCAAACAAAATGGAATCAATAGATACGACGCGCGAATAGCGATCAGTCGCGACAATTATTAGCAGTAATGACAAAAAGGGACGGAAAATATACCCATTTTTTCATACTTTTGAAATCTCAAATTTAAAATAACTCCCTTTATTTGGTGGTAATGGTTTGTGGGTTAGGTACTACCCAGTCATTATATATTCTACCGCCAAACAGCAACACTAGTATGGTTGTGTTCCGGTTTGAAAGGGAATGTGCCAGTGTTACTACAGGCAAGGGATGTAAAATCTCAGGTCTCAAAATAAACGACGCATTTTAAAATAAGTGGTTTAACTTACATTCAGTGCTAATGTCTATAGGCAGTAGTGACCACTTACCATCAGGTAGCCCATTTGGAAGACCGCCAACTATTACCATAAAACAAAAATTAGGATAATATTCAATTGTCAATGTTTATATCATTGACATTAATGGATGGAAACAGTGAAATACTTTAATGCAAATCTAGTTATATTATAAAACAAAATACGGTGGTCCGCAGTAGCGACCACTCGCGGCGATCACTAGCACGATTAAGAAAAAGGAATAAGAGCTGGAGCGTGACACAAAAGCTGCATGATAACAGAGGAAAAACGAGCAGCGAACCGCCGGCAGACGATATCTACCGGGAGTTATTAAATATTAAAATAAACCAGCATTCCGACACGAGTCCCCGGAGATACGCTAGATTACGACAACATACAATAAGTTAACTGATTCGAGGTGCTTCCTTTATTTCAATTACGAAATCTTAAAGAACATTATATTTTAATGTTTGACTGCGAACTGCTGGTTAGTTTACAATATTATGTCCACGAGGAAGACGGAGATAGGAGAAGTCAGGAGATACCTATTCAAAATCCTATATAATAGCTGCTACTAAATATTACTTGTGTAACATTTATCCCCGATTATCATTTTTTAAAGCTTAACTGGCTCGGTAGTCTAGTGGCACAAAAGTTCATACTAGGTCCAGCCATCAAATTTGTTTGAATCTTTGTTGTAATTGAGACTTGCCATCGTAGCGTAATACGATCAGTATTTAATTTTAATTTGACAAATGCTTAAGTATAAAATAACTTCCCATAAAACTGATCAAACAAGTTCAAAAAATGTTTGAGAAGTTATTGTCGTTTTTATATATTATAATGTACATAATTAATTCTATGTTTTTGTTTAAGACTTCAACTGAAGATAGTGTATTAATAACCTTTAACGAATTTAAAAGGGCAGAGTCGTAGTTCCCGGCTGTTGAATGTTATAAATCGTATAACTCATGAAGATTGCCTCATCGCGAACCGAAAGTGTATCGTTTGTGTCGGTTGCTTAAGCGTCGCTCCACCCACTTACCTGAAACAATAGATCATTACAATATCAATATATTTCTTTTTCAATTCATCGTCTAATAAAATTCTAATTATATATGTGACGATAGGATATTACATTTGATCAAATTATAAAGATCGCTCATGTTACGTAAGTATCGAGGTTTACGCAATTGTCATCAATTCAATCAAAACGATATTAAAACACATTTCATTCACAAATTAAGACATTGTTAATGTTATGCTAAAACATTTTCTGGCGTCTATGTATAGACTATTGAGCACAAAATATTCTCCCAATGTCATACATAAAAGTCATGAAATTAAACGGTTTCAAATTTTTAAGTCTAATGATAATGAATGGTTACAATTGACGAGCTTTGCACTAATTTTATTTTTATTCAACGGAGGTCTGTTCAGAACCTCCATATGACGACCTCCGTAGTCGAGTAGTGTGTACACCGGTTTTCATGGGTACGCCACTCCGAGGTCCCGGGTTCGATTCCCGGCCGTGTCGATGTAGAAAAAGTTCATTAGTTTTCTATGTTGTCTCGGGTCTGAGTGTTTGTGGTACCGTCGTTACTTCTGATTTTCCATAACACAAGTGCTTTAGCTACTTACATTGGGATCAGAGTAATGTATGTGATGTTGTCTCTATATTTATTTATTATTTTATTTAATGGAAGATAGGGATCTCACATTCCGAACATACCCAGAGCAGAAACCGTGCAAAAAAAAACATAATATACTTTATTCAAATAGGCTTTGACAAGCAGTTTTTAAGAATCGTCACTCTACCAATTTATTAAGTGAAGCAAACACCGGTTCTGTAGATTCTACCGAGAATAACTCAGTAGTTACTCTTTTTCAACAATTAAAATACAAAGTTATGTTAACCAATTACAATTATATATGTATATAACATATCCTGTCTGGACATAATCCTGTATTGAATAATATGCTTTTTTCATATTGATTGATCTTACTTCAATGATGAAATTGGACTAAAGTATATTGTATTAAAAAAATCAGATTCATTGAAGACATTATTTTAACATAATTTTGTAGTTTCAAGAGTGTAATTTTTAGTTAGAAATTTAATTTGTTCGCGTTTTAAACTAACTTGACGCTAAGTTGCAATAGTAATTAAATCAATGCCGCTTGCTCTATCGGCGAAGTCTATCGGTACGGCCATTAAGTTCAACTACTGTTATTATTAACTTAGCCCTGGATTCCACAGGAAACTTCTAGATTGGCTCCGTGATGTCATATCGCGAGCCTGTTGATTTAGAATCATAGACGGGAAACAATAAAGAGCATTAGCGTCGTTGTATGGGGAAATAAAGTACATTAAATAAGGCATAAAAGTACGAATGTTAGCTTCGGGCTGTTACAAATGCACGCGATTTCTGCTCGGCTTTATAAGACGCGACATTGTGATAGCGCACCGCTTTGATAAAATTTTATTTAGGAGCATTAGTATTCGTGCTAGCTTATCGTGGCGTTTGGAGGGCTTGCATGCAGTGCACTTGTATGCTTTTTTATATTACGCGATTCACTTTAATTACTTTTCCAATTAGAAGTACTATTTGAACGTAAATAATGTAGTAGGTAGTTTATAAATATTTATGTTAATTTTTTCTATTTACCAAACTATAAGCGATATTATTTATGTACATATATTAGTTGAAATTATTTATTCCTTCAATTCACATCGAAACGTATAGTTTTGACACCAACACAATACGCTAATCCAACAGCGATTTTATTCAAACAAAAATCGTTTTAGAGATCTAATAAAGATAAAACAAAATTGGGCGTTGGTATTAATCCGTAAAATCAATTGTCGACAAATAGAATAGAATTCATACAATAAATCGCAACTTTATGACACACCAACATATAAAAGTTATAGTTTCAGTTCTCAATTTTAACTATAAATTTAAACTTTATGGTATAAACCATAAGTGCCTGAATCGCTGAGATAATTTTTTATTAATACCAAGGATTTAATAAAACCTAGATCGAACAGAACTCATCTGCGGTTCGAATTAGAACGAACCAAATTTCAAATTTCGAAACTCAAAATCCAACTGTGCAATTGTTAATTTATGTGCCTCAAGCCCTGCTCTTAATATCTGGTGACAGCAATCAGAATACTAAACGGATAATCTATTCGTGATACACGGCTTGTTTAACGAAGGGACGCGTTCACATGGCTATCGTCGTCCAGATCAGTCGTCGTGTGCAGGCGCCAATGTTCGCTAATGTTGTTTAATTAACTCGTATTCATTATCGAAGGGCACGTGCGTCGGTACCGCAGCCCACAGGTGCTTGGACGGAAGTGGACCACCGACGCTAGGACTGGCACTTTTTAATTTATGTATATTCATATTTTATCTTAATTGCCTCGTATGTCTTATGAATAGCTTAAAAGGTTAGTGGGTTGAAGGTTTTAAACCAAGTCTTTATTTAATTTTCCCCGGAATCATTATGTATTTTTTTCCCTATATAGTTCATTTAAATACTTAATATTTTTTATATTAATTATTCGTTCCGCCGGTAATGTACAGCAAAACTGGAAACTAAGACGTAATGTCCCTTGGGCGAGTACACTCACCCTTCAGACCGAAACAGAGCTACAAAGTATTACTTAGCTATGAATTAAATAATGCAAAATATGACATTCCCAGATATATGAAAATGCTCAAATATTAAATTCTTCTTGTCACGTTATAATTCTAATTTTTTTTCGGTTTGTTGAACTGCGAAGCGAAACTACTTATAAAATAATATTATATACTTAAATCTTCTCCGAGATACGCTGTATCTTACGGTACATTTTTTACGAAAAACTGCTAATCTAGTATATGGTGAAGTCCTTTTTTAGTAAGCCTTTCAAAAATACGTCTCCTTATTTATTAATATAGAAAGATGTATAGTTAGATTTGTATATTAAGCCAATATTATTTATTCAATACCGTGCCTTGAGATAACTTTAAACTTACGTATTAATCCAAGCGTCAACTGTGTCTTGTGTCGTTGGATCGCAGTGAAATATAAAGGCTATAAATATTCGGTGGGTGCTATAAAGAGATAGTGAAGCGAAGTCAGGTGGCCAAAATGTATTGCCTTGAGTTTCAGTGTGTGGTGTACTAGCTGATATGATTATATACCAAAGTGGTTTGAGGCTACAAAATAAAAAATTGACTTTTTTTACTTTATATTGTTTTAAATATCGTGAGATTTTTATTATTTATGAAATTGCACGTTTCGAACATTTTATTTTTCGACTCTTAGTGCAAACTTTTTTTTAATTCAGACACAAACTGTTTTGTTTTTGCCTAAAAGTTTATATCGCAAAAAAAATGAAAAAGCCAAATATCTTATCCAACTAGTTTCAACGGTAAAGGGGCACCCAGTGATGTGAAAGTCACAGATTCGCTTTAGACCTCTTGGACCAATTGTCACCCCCCCTTCTAACTTGATATTTATGACTATGCTTAATTGGAAGAGAAAATACGTACGACTAATTCTTTAAAATAATTGTGACATTGTTGGTAATGACAATTTCTTACTATAAACAGAATTTATTGAGACATCTCATTGGCGCGCCCAAACCCGGCTTTGCAGTCATATGAGCTAGCCATTAGACCAACGATACTGCACCAAAAATACTGCACTGAATATACAAAACGAATATAAGTATAAAAATATAAAATAATTACTGATACATTTACATCATCAAACTAAACTGATATCCATCCTATAGATTAAAAGCAAATTTTAAAACATTGCAAATTGATTGTGTACATCGAACACAAAATGTTATAAGGTCATAGAACATTAGCATCCAATAGCTTAATAACATACTTCTAATTTAACATTTTCGATTCATAGTATTGAATGACAGTGGGCGTGGCTAATCTCGATTAGTATAATATTGCAGTAACAAGCCCGACATACTATAAAATAATATATGACCAGTAACATAAACCAATATAATGTACGGAGGCGACATTCGTACAACATAAAACGAACATATTAATTTTGTTACAAGCGAAAAGTCGATTAAAATTCAATCGACCATATATGTATATAAGATAATCGACAATCCTTGTTATATTATGCAAACGGCGGCTTTAAATCAGTCGTAAATGGCGAATAGGTGGACATAAATTGTACGGTGACAATAATAGCACGTGTGATGAGCGCCGATCTGCGTCCGAGCGGCTCAGCTGTCCACGCTTATCGCAAGAAACTCGATAAAAATCTCGGATGTAGTTTTGAAAGAAAATTTACAAGTTTCTCCGCTAATAACCGTATACATGTCAGCGTGATCTGTACCCGAGAGGCCAGCGACACTTACGACCCCAATAGAAATCCGATTTACGATCGTACCCTCGACTGAAGGATACAGCTTTTACAACTCAATTTAAAACAAGACATAATATATCCTTTAATCTCACGCTCTTTTCTGACATCGATAAAATCGATTCAGTTTATTTTAATGTGGTATAGGCGTTAAATATCGACAAGTTAATAAAATCGAACTGTTGAAGATTCATATCAACTTGACGGTATAATCCTCACTTATATTATAAATGTTTGCTTGTTTGTTTGTTTGTTACGCTTTCACGCCGTAACTTATCGACCTATCGTCATCAAATTTAACGTAATGTTGTCAGTGTTAAATAACATCTGAACACAACAACCCACACCCTCTCCCCGCCACCGTCACAAGCGGACGAAAATTAGTCGTATAAACAATAAACATATGTATATATATTGTTTAAATTTATTAATAAAACTTGAATTTCTTTTAACAGATCAATAATATGTATAATATAAAATAGAAAGTCGTATAACATAATAATTGAATATGACGTAATGTTATTCCGTGAAACCTCAACGTCTCAATTGCGTGATTTTTTAACATCAAAAGGCTTCATTGAATTGGCTGATAGGGTACCATTACGAGAGCAGCGCGTCAATCACTAACAGGGAAAGTTGCATCACAGGGGAAAGTGCTCCTAATGGTACGACAGTAACACGCTACCATACAATAATGACGTACTAAAAATAACCTTAGCTTTTATCTCTAAGCGATTTCATAGTATTTTAAAATCATAGATTGATACGTGAACATCGAAAGTTGACCTATTTAATTTTACTGGTTATTATAAAAAAGGGAATGAAAGACGATTTTGGTATTTTTTTTTTTTATGTTAGAGGTGGCAAACGAGCAGGAGCCTCACCTGATGGAAAGTGACTACCACCGCCCATGGACATCTGCAAAACCGGGGAGCTTGCAGGTGCGTTGCCGGCCTTTCAGGAAGGAGTACGCTCTTTTCTTGAAGGTTCCCAAGTCGTATCGGTTCGGAAAAACCGCCGGCGAAAGATGGTTCCACGGAGTAGTTGTGCGAGGCAGAAAATGTCTTAAAAATCGCGCTGTTGTGGATTTTCGGACATCTAGGTGGTGTGGGTGATATTTTGAATTTTGATAAGATGTCCGAAGGTGAAATTCAGCAGCCGGGATTAATCCGAACAATTCCTCGGAACATTCCCCGTGATAAATTCTGTAGAAGAAGCAGAGCGATCCAACATCTCTACGCAAAGCCAAAGGATCAAGCAGATCGGCAAGGGCTTGATCGTCGATAATTCGAGCCGCTCTACGTTGGATACGGTCAAATGGAAGGAGCTGGTACTGGGGAGCACCCACCCAGAGGTGAGAGCAGTACTCCATGTGTGGCCGAATTTGTGCCTTGTAGAGTCGTAGACGATGGGCCGACGTGAAATACTGTTTTGCCTTGCTGTGCACACCGAGCTTTTTTGATGCCATTTTGGCTTTGCCTTCCAATTGACCGCGGAACTGAACTATACTAGCTGTGGCGGCTAACGGAAAGTTCTCAAATCGTGAAGATACGACAAATGATGTTTTTTTAGCAGTAAACGTGCAAACTTGCTTCTTTTTGGGGTTGAAATGGACTAGGTTTAGCCGGCCCCAGTTCGAGACTTTGTTTAACGAAGACTCGATTTCAGACACAAGTTTGTTCCGGTTTTCTTCGACGTTTTCCCGAGAAATATTAGCACGGCCGGTGTATGAGGTGTCTACAGTGCTATCGTCAGCATAGCAGGGAATGTTACTGATTTGCAACAAGTCATTGACATGCAGAAGAAACAGAGTGGGTGATAGAACGCAGCCTTGTGAAACACCAGCATTGACGAATTTTAAGTCGGACCATGCACCGTCGACAACGAATTTGATGCTCCGATCTGCCAAAAAACTGGTAATCCAATTGCATAATTTCCCGGGAAGCCCATAGGAAGGAAGCTTCGAAAGAAGCGCTTTGTGCCACACGCGGTCGAAGGCCTTCGCTATGTCCAGACTGGCTGCTAATGGGAGGCATTACTTGCTCTCAACTGCTTCCGCAAATTTATGAGTCAGGTAAAGTAGAAGATCACCGGCAGAGCGACCCCGACGGAAACCGTACTGGCTGTCGCTAATCAGCTGGTACTCCTCTAGGTACCGCAGGAGCTGACAGTTTATAATGGACTCCATTACCTTGGAGAACAAGGAGGTGATGGCTATAGGCCTATACTTGGACGGGTCTGAGCGGTTGCCATTTTTAGGAATCGGATGCACCAAAGCAGTCTTCCAGGAGTTCGAGACGACGCCGAATGCATAGGATTGCCGGAAAAGACGCGTTAAGACCGGCGCCAACTCGGGTGCACAAGTCCGTAGCATGATTGGAGTGATACCATCGGGTCCACTCGACTTATGAATATCCAAGGAAAGAAGTGCTTTACGAACTGCACTTTGCCGGAATTTAACCTCCAGCATCGTGGTATCACACCGCGGGATTGTTGGTGGTGACTTTGCTCGGTCATCCAGAGTCGAGTTCGCACCGAAGAGAGAGCCTAAAAGATCAGCTTTCTCCTTCGCGGTATGGGCCAATGACTCACCGTTCCTGTGCAAAGATGGAAAAGAGAGAGACCAAAGATATGAACAATAAAAAAAGAAAAATTAGTTCATTTTTTTGCATATGGAACTGGCAATTCTTACTCACAGCGATTCTATTATGAATATTTATCTGTAACTAAACATCACAACATTGTTTTTTTTTATATTAAATCTATAAAATATTATAATGAGTATATTATTTTGGCTATAGAAGATACTAAAAAATGTTCAATGGTATAAATTTAAATAATAAGAACATAATTTAATTTATCGTTTTCCCTGTCTGTACGTTATCTATTTAATTTTATTATTCATCAACCAACAAATTCCTATGAAAATACACATAAAATAGATAAAAAAACACGATTACGTAAAATACAGTCGTGCTACTTCTTGGTCCGCTGTTATCCGGAGTCGAGTCTCTTTGCTATTCCGTCTTGGGTCGTTGTCGATTCTGAAAATTAGGCTGACTACCCGACTTTCTTTTGTTCTGGTAGATTCAGTGCGATCTCGTTCTCCGTCCCGTCTTTTGATCTATGCACACCATTTCAGTCGGTTTACGGTCATTTTATCTGCGATTGGTACGACTTAAAATGTTGCCCTTAAGACAAATAAGATTGCATCAAAATTCATAGTACAGTGTAGAAGAATACTATGTATATCTTAATTAATTTTAACACAGTTAGTAATAAAATATATCCATTGCAATTGAAGGATTACAATGAGGCTACGATATACATCAGACTCGGTAGGCACAATGTCGCGATGTTAATATTCATTGCGATAGCTCAGCGCGTAGGCCGCCACACTCCTGGGCGAGGCTGGGACACGCTTAGAGACAATGCGATTTGCATTTGGGCGTTCCTAACTGTCAACCAGGACATTCACATTAACTAATCCGATGAACGCTATCTGTTATACTTTATCTAACACAATGACTAAATTAAAACGAAGTCATTTAATATGTATAATGTATTCACAAGTTAAGCGTGAACGATTTTCGAATAGTTTATTAGGTATTTAACAATAGATTAATAAGTTAAAATATTCACGTATTGTTTTCATTGTTATAATCTTAATCTAGAGAAAACACATTGTAAATTACAAAGTCTACGTTCAAAGTGATTTGAGCCATAGACATAACGGATCTCTGGCACACATGATAATACGTTTGCACAAAATGTAGATCGAAACCCGGATCTGAATAAGAACCAGAAGGCAGTTTTCATTTCGCCTAGCTAAGCACTTACTCCGAAAATACAGCTCGAAGCTTAAGGGGCATTGTACATTCGAAAGGCGTCGTACCACGCCGCGGGCCACCGAGTGCCGGCTTGCAATAATGCGCTTACAGCACTCAGTGGTTGAGCGCCCTTATAATTCCATTCTTCAAAGGTACAGAGCGACTTGGGTTAAGTCGAAACCCGTGTTGCCCCTGAAAGACTTATTACACAGAGGTTTTCTTATTCTTTTAGTAACACCAAACACACTTTTATGAAATCCTTTTAGACTAATACTTTATATCAAAATTTAATACTTCTACACTCTAACATACTTATTCAACCACTCGAATATTTGTGTTTACATCTAGCTGTAATGTGCATCTGCTAGGGTTAAAGATTGGCATTATAAAATTACACAACGTTTAAAAAAAACATGTTTATTAGCAACTTGACAGCATCGCGTAAATCTCTGACATGTGTGGATAGTTTAGTAATTAAGGAAAGACTATAAACAACGCTATCTCGCCCAAGAACTAATGAGTGGAGTCGACCAGAGAGGACTTGCCGCATACACAGACGGTTATCGTCCCGATAAACAAGTAGAAATGGATAACATGTTATTTAACCCCGTCGTCCCTATTTCTTCCTTAATGTCTTGAGCAATCCTATACAACTTTTATTAGTGAGACAAAGAATTCTCGAGCTATCTCATTTAGTAAATGTGGTACCAATTAGATAGAAACATTCGTCCATTAGTTTTAGAGGAATCACGTACTTAATCCTTAATCCTTTGAATAAATGATTTTACATATTAGTATGTATAAAAGATTTTTAATGATTAAACATTTACACACATGGGAGAGATGCTTATTAAAATCTACGGCACAACATCGATTTGTAAGACAGCGGTCACAACACGTAGAACCGGGACAATAAACGAATCCTAACATGTCCGGATACTGTCCGACCCGCCTTTATTGCTACATATTTTAGAGAGACAACAGCAAATACCGAGATCGAGCGAATGTTTGAATTAATGAAAACAAGATTCAGCTTTTATACCTTTATTTATAACGTATAATATTACGCGTAATATATTATAATGATTAAAATATTTAACAAAATATTATGCATTATAATATGAATGAAATAACTTATAAATATACTTTTTAGTATGTACTCAACAAATAAAAAAATATTTAAGTATTGAAGAATATTGAAGTAGTGTGTACACCGATTGTCATGGGTACGCCACTCCGAGGTCCCGGGTTCGCTTTCCGGCCGAGTCGATGTAGAAAAAGTTCAATAATTTTCTATGTTGTCTTGGGTCTGGGTGTTTGTGGTACCGTCGTTACTTCTGATTTTCCATAACACAAGTGCTTTAGCTACTTACATTTGGATCAGAGTAATGTATGTGATGTTGTTGTTGTTGTTGAAGATTTGGGCATCTTTGTAATGAAACAATCGAGAAAGACCGAAGTTAAAGATGGGCGACTAAAATACAATTGACAATGAGATCCAAGTGGAGAAAAGCGTGCATCTATAGACATCATTGAAGAGCTAGAACAAACCTTTGCTCAAAAGTACCCGCGTTACGAGTCATTATTCTTCTTAATTTTAGTTTAATATATGCTATTTTGTTTTAATCCGATTGATGATAAAACGAAACAATCCATCGGCATTTTTTTGCACGTGACATAATAATGTACATAGAATTATTATTTTAAGTCATATTGTTCTCGAACAATTTTTAGTCGTAATCTACTTCATGATTTATTCTTACTTATTTGCAATTCATATATTGTTATAAATTGAGCCGAGATGGCCCAGTGGTTAGAACGCGTGCATCTTAACCGATGATTTCGGGTTCAAACCCAGGCAGGCACCACTGAATTTACATGTGCTTAATTTGTTTATAATTCATCTCGTGCTCGGCGGTGAAGGAAAACATCGTGAGGAAACCTGCATGTGTCTAATTTCAACGAAATTCTGCCACATGTGTATTCCACCAACCCGCATTGGAGCAGCGTGGTGGAATATGCTCCATACCTTCTCCTCAACGGGAGAGGACGCCTTAGCCCAGCAGTGGGAAATTTACAGGCTGATTTGTTATGTTATGTTATGTATGTTATAAATATTTGAAAACGATATTAAAATTGTAGTTTATTTTTGACATGGTTGTTATTTTTCATATCAATTTTATAAAAAACTGGAATTAAATATCAAAATCAAAATTATTCACTTTATTCAAATAGGCTTTTAAAATCACATTTGAATCGTCTTTTTACATAACTATTTTAAGTTAGGCTACTTTATTTATTCCATTATTGAAAACTTGTTGGACTCATTAACTTAAGTATGAAGCAATGAGATCAAGAGCTTTACCTTCAACACTAAAATATTTGAGCTTATATCGAAGCGTTTCGTATCTCTACAATCAAATGCTTTATGAAAATTGCAGAATAATCCAATAGTATTCCGTGATGCATCCTAATTATGTTTGAGAAGTGCCATTCCCGTATCAGTTGTCGAGCCACCTCCCGTATAAGCGAACCGCTTGCTATGAAAAATAACATTTGTATCAAACTGGACGAGAAGAGAAGAGATTTTTTTTTTATTTTGTTTTATAAATAGACCTATAATTACTGGTTTTCCAGTCAAGTGGTAAATCTTTACTACATTTTAACAAGTTAGGAACTGAACCCGTGACCAAACTCTTGTAAAAAATTAGTTCTTTAAATATTCTTTACATATATATACGGAGCAATATTATACATGATGTTATGAATGAATTCTACCGAAATACCAGATTATTATAGTGTCATTAGTTTTTTTAGAGGGTTGTGAATACTTTCATGATATTTTTTGCAGAGACTGTTTAAAATTTTATAATATAAATGATTTTAAGTGAAGTCAGAAATAAATATAATAATATATTATAATTATATCCATAATATTATTATAACATGTTTATTTCAATATTACTTATTACTTTTTAATTTATCATCACAAACAGTTAATTTTAACGTGTAAAACGATACTTAGCAATTACTTTCACGATAAAAGATAACGAACGAAATTAAACGAAACAAAATTAAATTCGTTAATCGGATTCAATAAAAAAGTAACTAACTTTGCAAGCAAATTATATATAACGAAATATAATTATTGTACCGGTTAATTAGTGCAATGACACCAAAATAAGTCGGTTATTAGTTTCGTAATTGATGCCTGCTCAAAGGACACTATTAAAACCAGGGAGGGTATCAGTTTTAACATCTTTCCATAGCACCTCGTTTCGAAATGCCGAATAATAAAAAACACCTCATCAAGATACGTGCGATTTTATCTTATAACCGCAACTCGGCAGATTATATTCTAAATCGAGCGCATTTCATTACCCGCCAATCGAGTTAATGATCTTGGAAGTTTTTCGCTCAAATAAACATTAAGAGAATATATAGCGCAAACGACGAACATTTTAACGGAATTACATCGCGGCTAAGTACTCCCTTTTAGTAGGATACGGCGGATGACTCGGCGTATACACAAAAGTATCGATATTAGATTTGATAAGACCAGAACATGTTATATAATACACTTTGGAATTAATTTAGATTTTCTTAAAGAACAGCCGAGACGGCTCATTGGTTAGAACGCGTGCATCTTAACCGATGATTGCGGGTTCAAATCCATTTTCAAGTGCTTAATTTGTGTTTATAATTAATCTCGTGCTCCGCGGTGAAGGAAAACACCGTGTGTGAAAAAACCTGCGTGTGTCTAATTTCAACGCAATTCTGCCACATATGAATCCCACATTGGAGCAGCGTGGTGGAATATGCTCCTAACCTACGGGCTAAGACCTCCCTCCCTTTGAGGAGAAGCCTTAGCCCAGCAGTGAGAAATTCACAGGCTGTACATGTATATCGATAATAGACGAAATTTTGAAGACAGGAATGAAACTTATATCATTCGAAAGGTACTGTTCCATAGATGAGAATAAAAGATAACGAGTTGGTTGAATTTTGTCCAAAAAGATTTCGAGCACAAGCGTAACTTACTTCTACTAATATTAAATGGAAGTATGGAGAACCAACAAACACTCGAAGTATTGAGAATACGTTTAGGTTTACATTAAGCGAAGACATTATAACAAAGTTCGCAAACTTTCATATCTTCATTAAAGAAAACTGTGTCTGTAGTGAATACGAAGCCACATAGAAAGTTTAGAATAGTGAACGAGATTACAACTTTGCCACTTGAAAGTGCAGTGGCCGCATGGCTGAAGTGAAATTTACTCTGAACAAAAGTTAATATAAGCGAAATTTGTCCTTTGGAAAGCGGTCTGCGGGTTGTTCCAAGTTCAAACTTCACAGCGAACTATCAGATACGAGTTCATCACAGGCCTACCTACCTGTTTTATAATTCAATTTTTATTAAACGATACAAAAATACGAAGCCGCGTTTAATAATCGTGACAAACTCGAAGTACTTACTGCGTCCAGCTTATGAAACGTTTGTGGCGCGAACACGTTACATGTCATAAAAACTTTGCAGTACAATCCAATATTGAAATTTTCTTCCCGTGGACTATAAGCTATCGTTTCATTATACTTTAACTGAATATATGTACATATTTAAAAAAGTAATCTGAGGTATTTGCTCTGCAAGAATCATTAACCTCACCATCGTCCGCAATTATAAAAATTTGGCGTGAAGCTAAAAATTCTGAATTTAATTAAAGTTCCATTGCGAACTGTTTTTTAATTTCTTATCAGATACGCGTATAGAGAGGCATCAGATGTAATTGCATTGCCCGTGTTTTAAAGCGAGCCGCCAAATAAACGCATATTTCATCTGTCAACCGACTAAATGCGTATTGGATTTATTATATAACTTTTAAAATAAATTAATTTAGCATCGCCAGAACTCATTAGCGGGATGTGTTTAAAATCGTGCAAATTAAAGAAAATATTTTAAAATTTCATCACACAAAATAGTTCATATACATTTACACAAAATATTTAAAATCGATTCATAAAATAAAACAAATTAATGTACGGCTCGTATATTTTACGACAAGTTTTATACGTACGAAGGACGAAGTCCTCGCAATCCGATAGACCGGGCCAATATCACAAGACCGCGATCCTTCAGTCGGACACGAGCAAAATCATTCCCAAAGGCTAGCGTTAAGTAAGCGGGCAATCGTAAAAGTTTTCTAAATCTATTTCATAAAATTCGCTCACTCCGTCGATGCCAAGTAAATGGACAGAGAAAATTTGTATGGAAGTCCGTAATTTTTTAAGTTAGAAACATGAAATTTTTCTTTGGAGTACCGAATTAAATGAGTAGGTACCTATTTAAAATGATAATCATTGCCCAAAGATGCTGCTTGAGGAAATATATCGTCAATGCACCTTCAACCTTGGGAACTAAGATGTTTCTTGTGCCTCTAGTGAGCCAGTGATTCGCTCAATATTACAAATTAACAGTAGACAGTATTATGTGATGAATATGTGGTACCTAGGAAGGAATCCCATGAAGTATTCCTTCAAATATGAGGCTAACTCTTTAATCTAATGTAAGCTAATCTTTTTGGCTTCAAAAAACGAAGGTTCAGGTGTTCGGTTACAGTATTTAATATTTAATGTTTGTTACCCTAGAAGTAAGTCATTTATGAAACAATTTGGAAAAATATTTTTTGTTTAGTAGGATGCTTGGTCTTATTTAAATTTGAAGAAAAAATTGTAATCGACTAATTTTTGTTAAAAGTTTATATTATTCATAAATCATATATATAGGTAATGGGGCTATTCTCAAAGCACAAAGCACCAGGCAATATTATAGTGAACTAATTGTGCACAAACATGAGTAAGCTCTACTGCCTCACTTTCTGGAAGAGAAAACGAACACGGCCGGAAAGTTCCGAGGCTGGTTTAATAATCTAATAGCTCTACGTGCTTGCCATATCACAGAAGTGTAAACATTGCCAAGTAACTATTACTTACTTTATTTAGAACTATTTAATCATCGCGTAATTCAAAATTAGAACATATTATAAGCAAGTCATTAACATCAAAAAGGGGGTTAATGTTTTTTATTTAAAAAAGACATGATTTATTGCCAATAATATGGGTACTTGGTGATAGGGATTTCTGTAAACCTGATTTTCTAATATATATAAATAGGTTTCTAATTCTACAGATAAACATCAAAACTTGGTATCGTTGTGTTCCAATTTGAAGGATGAGGGAGCCAGTATCACTACAGGCAAAAGTTGCTTAGCATCTTAGTTCCCACGGTCGGAGGCGCATTCGCAGGAACAATTATTAATATTTATTTTAGTACCAACGTGACGTATGGTGACCACATACCACCAGGTTTCCAATTCGAACCAGCTACTAATGACAAAAAATCTTAGAGATATTATTAATTCAGATGTTTCACGTTACCAAATAAGCACTGGTAAGAACTTATGCACATAAACAACGACGGAGCTAGGCCTGCAAATGAGGTCGGAGATAGCGCTTGGAAGTTAGTAAGCATAAATTAAAACAAGTGTTTCTGTAAAAAGTTGATAAATGGCCGTCCACGGGCGGCATGACAAAAAAGGGAACTAACGTCAAGCGAAGCGCTAACGTGTTTCATTTTGCACTCTAGGCAACATCTGGCGCTTTCGGCATGAGCAAATTGTGAAGCTATCGGCTTGATTTGAGGAATATCGTTTTATCATTTTCATTTTAATAATATTTCATATTACACAAATAATTAGTACAAAACTTAATAGTACCAGTAGGTCCAAGTCAAAGAATCATTTGAATGTTTTTTGTGTTACAATTACATACATTTGGAACTACTTGAATTTTTACTCCAAGCGATCCCAGCAAATGGGTGGTCCTGTTAAGTAAAAAAAAAAATCTATGCTAAGAAATGACGAACTGGCGGTCTTTAACTTGGCCAAAACTAAAACTATAACTTAAGCACATTATTTTCTTTTGACAAAGGTTGATCACTGTATCTATCAGACCATAAGTAAATTTATTTTAGGATTTTTTTTTCTGTATGAGTACCTACCTATAAACCTGCCTATAAAAAATTAAACGTAAAAATCTTTGTCTTTTTACCACTTAGGATTAAAATTGGTGTGGCAGCTTGAAATCTCGCCAGACCAAAATTATGAGAGTCGCTTGAGGTTTAATTTTAGTACTCAAATTGAAATTTGGAGCAGAATATCATTTAAAATTTTATTGTCAATTTATTATTATTTAATTAAAAATTTGGGAACAGGAAGACAAATTAGTTGACTTTATAACGCTTGATATTCGGTTATATTACTACTAAATGAACCCGAGGCAACGACCACGTGGAATTCTATTTGTGACGTAAATTAAAATCCGCCATCTTGCCATTTTAACTTGTTGCCATTTTAAAATATTATTTTCTAATAAAAAATACATATACAGTAAATATGTCTGTATTAATTGATTTTTCGCCGACTCTATGGTACTTTTAAGGCTAAAGGGGTCATCGTGAGGAAATCTACAAGTCTGAGAATTATCAAAGACGTGCGAAGTTTACGTTAGCAAATATTGAAAATAGGCCCGTGCCTATTATATAAAGTGTAAACAGCGCTATTGAAATGACTATTACTGCGCCATTGAAATAACGTATTTTAATGCATAATTTATCATAGGTAAATATGTTAGGACAAATTATATTTTAAAAAATGAGATATACCATATAATAACTTACATCCACATATTTAAATCATCGGTTTGAAGAAGATAAAGACCTTAAAAATGTCTGTTACTTCTACACAGACGATTACATGAAAAATATATTATTTTATCTCGAAAATTCCCCGTGCATATGTAATCACCGTTTTAATTAAAATAAATGTATTTCACCAGGTATGCTCGTTGCACCTGAAAAGTCTAAATATTCATTTTTATTCATTTACGAAAATTATTTAATTATACTGCGTTGACATTTAAAACAGATATCGACGCTACGCTTTCCGATCGAATATCAAAATTTAATTTTGTCCGATGCCCTTTTTACTTTTGTATTTTAAAGCTCATGTGTTACTTATCAACGAACACTTTCTTTTGTAAAGTATGCAAGAGTTCAAAGCAAAGATTGACTTAGATAACATACTAAAAAAAACTTACTAATATTATGAATGAAAAAGTGAGTTTGTTTGCTTGTTTTTTGATTAGTTACCATGAAATTTTGATCACATGCTGCCTTGTCAAGGGTTGTTATTATAAACATATCTTATGTTTGTCTACTACCATACAGATCCCACCCGTCGACCAAACGTACAATTTTAGAAAACTTCGGCGTTTGAAGAATTGATGATTTTTTTTTTTTATTTATTTAACTAATGTCCAGTGGAAAGTCAAACAGACACAATAGCAAATAATTCAGCATTTACTAAGGCTATTGTGTTTTATTAAGTATAATCAATAACTACTGAAAAATTCCTGCTCGAAATTTTTTACTAGCTTGACCTTTAATTCGGGATTTCAAAATCATTATCCGTGTAACTCACAAGACCATTAAGGCATTATCATTACATAGTATAAAACAAAGTCGCTTACCGTTGTCTGTCCCTAGGTACGCTTAGATCTTTAAAATTACACAACGGATTTTGATGCGGTTTTTTTTAATAGATAGATTGATTCGAGAAGAAGATTTATATGTATATTAAATGCACAGTATATTAGAGAAACACTGATTATTTTAGAGGTTTCTAAAGTGATATCGTAAATAAACACATTTTTTGCGCGTACATTATAAACGCTGGCTGAACCCTGCGAGATAGATTAAAATAATGTAGTACAGTATTGTACAACATTATTAAAAAGGTTTTCAAAAAAGTCCGCAATAGTATGTATATATTAATTTTTTAGGAATGATTATTTTTTATCCTTTACTTTTTACGATAAATAATGGCTTATTTTCAAAGCAATTTTAAGCAGTACAGTATTAATCCTTATCCAATAAAATAAATACATTGTGCATTTAATATAGATCAATATGGCCGTTTACAGCATATAATTTTAATGATTATTTTCAAAGATATTATTTAAAATGCAGGGACATAGCTGTTTGTATTGTCTAATGACTGAAAACTGTGAATGTTGAAAGACATTCTGTAGTATATTTAGTATCAGTATTGCACCCGTGCGTAGCCGGGTCGGGTCGCTAGTTTCATATAAAAATGCAATATGCAAAAACATATTGCGTTAACTTGATGAACATAAGTTTCGATTGTTTTATTTGTAGGAACCATTAAGTGGATTTGAACATTTCCATAGTCCAAAATTGTTGACTTCATTGATTGGTTCAAATCGTACATACAGATGACCGTTAATTATTTGAGCTCGAAGTACCGTTTAATTGGCCGTATAGGCATAGCGTACCCACGAACTATCCGTATACAGAAAGTTGAGTAATCCAGAAGCGCTCCCATTAATTGGTTTACCACAGACCTCTATTAACGAAATAAGATGGGAAATCGAGAGTATTAGCATAACAGTGAATTCAATTAGGGTTCACAAAGAGGATTACAACTTTAACAATGAACTGAAAGTTAAAGCGGAGGCCCAACAAACTAACGCAGAATAATCAAAATTTGAACGAGTGCGATTATTAAGTTTGAATTAAATTCGTATTCAGTTCATGTGTACCATAAAATTTCAATTCTACTTAGCAATGACCTTTTAGTTTTGTTTATAATAAATACGTGTTTATATGTTGATGTCTCACGTTAACAGTCAAAACACTGGCAGTGGAGATTTGGGATGTGGGCAATTCTACTAATCTATGGAATATATTCTGATCTAACTTCGACCGAATCGCAACTGGTGAGGATCGTTGCGTTTGTAGAATAGGTACACGGCAACGATTATAGTTCGATTCGATTACGATAAACTGTCAATTTGTTAGTAGAATTAGCGTTCAAGTGTTTATATTTACCTACTCGTAAAATATTCTATAATATTTTCGATTGCTGTTTCGATAAAAAGGTTGAGTGAGCAAGTGCTTTAAGAGACCCAAGAGACAACATATTTCTTCCAATGGTCATAGTAATATCTTATCTCCCTTGGACACAAGGAAAATATAATTACAGCAATGATGTCTATAGGTGGTGACCATTTACCATCCGACGAACTGCTTACTCATTACAAATTATAAAACTTCCGCCCTCCGCGTCTGTTAGAACGCGATAAACGCAAATACAACTCGAAAACAACAACAAATCGGAATGATTCACGGTAAATTTAGGTGGTATAAATCTTTATAAGAGCCGAGATGGCCCAGTGGTTAGAACGCGTACATCTTAACCGATGATTTCGGGTTCAAACCCAAGCAGGCACCACTGAATTTTCATGTGCTTAATTTGTGTTTAAAATTCATCTCGTTCTCGGCGGTGAAGGAAAACATCGTGAGGAAACCTGCATGTGTCTAATTTCAACGAAGTTCTGCCACATGTGTATTCCACCAACCCGCATTGGAGCAGCGTGGTGGAATATGCTCCAAACCTTCTCCTCAAAGGGAGAGGAGGCCTTAGCCCAGCAGTGGGAAATTTACAGGCTGCTAATGTAAATGTAATGTAATAAATCATTATGATTTTGTGTAAATTGTAATATGTTGATGATCAGAAAAAAATCATACCAACTGTTAGCTTTAGTCGCGCGCCGTATAAATCAATTGAATTATATGTTTTACTATATATATATTTTTATGCAGACATTAATTCCATCGTACGAAGCTGGGACGAGTAGCTATTATAACATATTAACAAAGAATAAAAGAAAATATATGTACCACTGAACTACGACTCACTGTAACGGTAGACGACAATCCCATTTTATCATTTCACAGATACCTAGATCCTGATTATATTTTGTACTGGTTAGCAACGCGTGATACGATATCTTGGAACGCCTGTCAATTAGGACCACGAAGCTCACCAATGAGAGACTTGCACAAGATATTTGTTTTTACCACAAGCAGCGCACCGGATTTATCGCGATGTACCAGTTACTTTTAAGCCTCTTTCCCTTCACTAACGACTGTTATTGCAGACACTCTGAGACATCCTGTTGATTCGTCTGTCTCGTTGCAATTGAAGTCAACGAGATTAATGATTAATAAAAAAAAAATTAATGTAAATATCTTCATAGAGATATAAGGAGGTGTTTAATTCAGTTGCTTCAGTTTTTTGATTATGTTATACAGCGTGTAGTCTTATCTTACTAATATTACAAATTTGAAATTTTTAGAACGGTTTGGACCTGAATCAAATTTGGCACAGGTATAGCTTACAGTCTGGAATTGGACATAAGTTACTTTTTGTTCCGGAAAAATGTACATTATACATGCCTGTGAAGCCCCGGACCGAAACTAGTGAACTATACTATATATAAATTGAAATATATGTAATCGATAGTAATGTTTCAATGTTTAAAATTTATTATTTATACGTATATGTATAGTTGTGGTAAACTGAAATAGTTTTTAATGTCTGTGTTTGCAACTGAATATGATTTATATACACACACATACATAAATTTGCGTTTGCACTAAATCTATGTTTACAATTCGCATGACAATCACCAACAATTTTTAATTGTATCATTTTTCGTTGACAACTCTAGGTAATGACATCAAAATCTTCCCAATATTGTATATTAACACCGAAGTGCAAAGTTTCAAAAGAACCGGTCACCGAGAAACTTTTCAAATATAGAATTCGAAATAACATTTGACAAAGTAGTTAGTTTCAACATACCAACTTTGGGCAAATGTAAATTACATCTAAACACGATAAACATTTAGGTCGTAAGATGACGATGACGTCAGTGAACTATAGCATGACTCGTGAAAGCCACGAGACGAACAATACGTACTGCTTGCGAAACTTAACGATCACAGTGAACAATGGAGTATTAATAGAGCCATTCGTCGTCTCATCGCAATTTATCCACGCCCTCAACGCCTTTGCATGCAACCGTCGCGGTTCATGTTCCCATGTTCCAACCAACCCGTAACCAAGTCACTATAAACGAAGCCTACCGTTCCATTCAACGAACGATCAAAACATTATAATTTCATAAAAAAAGAAATAAAATATATATACCAACAATTTTTAGCTTTTTCATTATTATTTTTTAGTATCATTTATAAATATATAATTTTAGCTCCTTTTGAAATAGTTAACCAACTTTTTTTTTGTTTATAATAAGAACTAGGTACAATCCTGGTACAATAAGTCTATATACAACTTTCTGATTGGAGAACAAATTCAAAAAGTTTTTTTTTTTTTTCGCTTATGAATGTTAAAACTCCCTGTTCTTCTCTGCTGTTGTATGCATGCATTATAAATATAAACCTTTCTCGTGATACACTCTGTTTTTGAATAAAAACAAAATTCGTTTATAAAATCTAAGCATAGACGTATAGACGAGGGAAGCAACTATACTTTATATTATGTAGAGATACACATAAGTATATCTATATAAACATATTTTAAGTACGTTTATATTTCGAACGGGGATCGCGGGAAAACGAGAACTGGAAATAATACTTATTTTTGTTTGTTTTTTATGTTGCCCTTGTCATGACGTAACCGCAACCTTTTAATACAGTCCATTATTGTATCTATAATAAAGTTCAAACATCACTTATATAATTAAAACCGAGAAAAATCTTTCATAACTAAATTCAAGTTTATTTTACATCACGAAATGAAACCTTCCTACATTCCTTTATTATTATTAAACATCATACGATTGTCTTCAATCCGAGGAGCATGCCTTTCGAACTTATTACTAGCGGTTCTAAAGGCAACGCGTCCGGATATTTTATTCATAGAACACGTGATAAATGAGCTACGACTTAGCTGTATCTCATACATTATTGCCTCACGCGAGGTCTTATCAAAAACTTGTTGCCGCTGCGAGCCTGACTATAAAACTATCATTCGGATGTACTGGCCACCACGAGGACATGTTCAGGTGTAATTTCTCATCGGTAAATAGTAATAAAACGTATAAATTTTATTTTATGCAATTTTATCATGTCTATGTTAACATGAACATAATTATTGTCGATTTATTTACGTTGCTGAGGTAATTTGATACTTTTGTATTTATTTTAACAAGATAATTGAATTCACAAATCCTCAGTCACAAGACAATTATCATTACGTTTTCTTGAAACAAATATTTTTTGCGTCCATCGAAACGCTTTCTAATACTTTATTAACAAACAAATCATTCAATTATGAAACCAAAATTGATTTTATTATATTAAAAACATTGTTGTACATAGTTATATAATCATAATCGAAATTAGAAACTATTATTAATTTTGATACGATTATCAATTCAATTGAAAAATACAATTAAATACATTGTATTTTATACTTAAAACTTAAACGTGTCTAAACTAGACTTATCGATTGTCTTTTTAAATTGAACATTATTAATAAATTCAACCTTTACAACATTATTAACTATATTACGAACTACTGTATTCATAAAGCTCGACTAATCTGAATTCAATCGTAAAGTTAATCCTGTTTCCGACATAATGTGCGGACACGATCATGCAACCAAATAAGCTAAACATAAACTACTACAAAATACGATATCCCGGTAAATATAATAATTCAACAGCGAGTCACGATAGCTGGTTTTCATGGAACGGTTAACAATCGTTCAATTTGTAGAGCCTGTGGCAACGAAACTCGACAATGGGCCTGCACGCGACTTACTGCCCGAGACGACGATTCTCATACATAGGATAACGCGCAACAATCAAGATGTCATTTTTCAACTACCCACGCCGCGGACACTGGAGCGAACGAACGGTGAGAAATATGGCCGACAACGCACGCACCATCCCACAAAAGAGGCGTCCCGTGAATGTCGCGATACACATCATCTGGATGAATACTCGCAACCGACTCAGACCATGCGACATTAGTTTAATTTAAACAATACGAATCCGAACATAGTTTAACTAATAACACTGATAAATATAGTGAAAGGCGACCAGAATACTAGGACGGAAACTAGTTAATCTAGCCCTGATACGATATTAACGCAACAGCTGACCAACTTCGCAAATTACATTACGGACATACGCGTAAAGTAGCAAAGACCTCAGTAGTAGTTCCTCGCAACGATCATAATGACAATTCAGAGAAGTCTGTAAGTAATTTATCGGGAAACGGGATACCAGTAATTATTGACACGAACAACTGCTTCGAGCAAAAATCCGCCATACGTTGTAAAAGACCACAAGCGAGCACTAACTCGAAAATTCCACACTCATAACGGAGTAGGCCCTTGGGGCGGGACGGCAGCCTCCAAACTCGTTTGAGAATCGAAATAGCTATTCATTGCTAAATTATATATGGATAATGTGCCAGATAACTTTAAATGCTATAACGGTGATTTTATGGTGCTAGCTAAATTATAAGCGAAAATATTCGTACCTATTTATTATGTTACCGCATGTTATTGCACTGTTATATAATACACACGAAACCCGACCTGACTTCGGGTGAAATAAATATATAGAAACAATATATTAATAAATTTCAAATTATATAAATCTGACTATGATACACTAAAATAGAAATATGTAAGTAAATATTCCAATGGAAGTAGGAATGAAGGTAAACAAACCTCAGATTTACGTATTTCATGCGATTTGCTAATTACTCATACATATTGTGCACTGCTAAGA
This sequence comes from Vanessa tameamea, assembly GCF_037043105.1. Lineage (NCBI taxonomy): Eukaryota > Metazoa > Arthropoda > Insecta > Lepidoptera > Nymphalidae > Vanessa > Vanessa tameamea. The sequence continues at coordinate 1,701,253 of NC_087319.1, read as the reverse complement.
GTTTATGATTATAATATTTTTATTTATAATACAACATTATTACACTTAACTACTTATTTCCACTTTAATTTTACTCCCAAAATTCCAATAACAGTTTCGTCGACGTTCAAAACGCCATTTTTTCGTATCGTCATTTAAATCCGTAACATGACCGATTCAAAAGTTCTTCAGAGCTGATTTGAACATTAAATATCTTGATTCTATTATATATTACATACATATATAATTGTATTTGATGTTGAAAAGGAGTTTCTTGGTGGTTCTTCTCGGTAGAATCTACATTCCGAACCGGTGGTAGCTTTACTTTAAATAGTTTGTTAAATGACGATTCAAAAGTGCTTGTAAAAGCCTACTTGAATAAAGTATATTTTGATTTGATTTGATTAATTGTCGCCCGAAGCTTCGCACGCGTTAAGGGATTTTTCATCAGCTGATAGACATAAAAAGTAGCCTATGTCCTTCCTTAGAGTTTAGGCTTCCTTCACATCAAATTTCATCAAATTCGATTCAGTGATTTGGCCGTGAAAGAGTAGACCAGACGTACCTTCAATGCAGGAATAGATAATATAATAAATTACAAATAAATTTATCAAACATAACATCTCCTGTTAAGCATAAAATAGTCCCGTTTTTTTTTTAGATTTCGATTTATTCATTCATAGTTTCCGTACATTTGTTTTAGTTTTACTAAAACGAGTTCCATTTAAAACTACCTAGTTCCTGAATTTGGAAAAACCAAACACAATATTTTTTTATATAAAAAGCTTGATGGACGGATAAATAAGACACCTGATGCTAAGTTATTACCACTACCCAGAAGATGACGCTGTGAGAAATATTAACCATTCCATTAACCAAATAACCATCACTAATGCGACGCCAAACTTGGAAACTAAGATGTTATGTCCCTTGTGCCTTTAGATACACAGGCTCACTAGGCGTAACACAACAATGCTAAGCATTGTTGTTTGGAGGTAGAATATGTGATGTGGTGGTACCACCATATAGTTTTGTTTATCACTAGTAGAAATCTTGAAGACTCTCGTCATTACGAATTCAGTTCAAGAAATCTATAACTAAATCTTAAGCATAATTGCCTAAGACTACTTTCAATAAAAAATTGTCACTAAAGTATAGGAAACGAAAATTAACCTAGGGAAAATACAAAGCTTACTAGGAATTGAACCCGCGACCTTAAGTTCTCTTAGTGCCTATCTACTAGGTCATCTTGGTATATAGCGCTTTAATATATGTATGTGTATATAGGTACAGTTTATACGAACAATACAATGTAACGATTTTAATTGTTTCAGTATTGATTTCCCACAAACACAAAATAAATAATGCATACTATAATTGAAATAATAAAATAGTCCACCACTGTGCTCGGCACAGTGGTTGGAACGCGTGCCGCGCCATGATCTTAACCGATGATTGCGGATTCAGACCCAGGCAAGCAACACTGAATTTCCATTGACATAAAATTTGTGTTAAAAATTAATATCGTGCTCTGAGGTGAAGTCAAACATCGTGAGGAAATGCATGTGTTTAATTTTAATTAAATTCTGCCACATTTGTATCCACCAACCCGCATTGGAGCAGCGCGGTGGAATAAACTCTTAACCTTTTCTTAGCCCAATCCAGTATATTTTTTAAAATTTCACCCGTACAAAAACGAGACAGCTAACTAGAATAAAACGCACATAAAAAAATCTAAATAGCGAGTACTTGTTTAAATACACTATAATAAAGGCTAATAAACAAGAAACGGCCATTGAAATTCTTCAGTAACTGCCACGAGCAAATATTGTTTTAAAGTCATGATAAATCCAAATTCTAACTAAATATACATCGGGAGCGCTTTCGTATAAGGCAAGGAAAGGCTCACGTGGTAACAAATGGGATAGATGCGGGACGACCTTTTAAGGAGAGTCATTTCTATTCGGAAGCAACTTTTGTATGTGGCACAATAGCGCATCGATTGCAGTGCTGATAGAAATTGTTTGCAAAATTCTAACGAGGGTTAGTAGTTAATTGAAATTATTGCCGTCGGCTGTTGTGCTGCGCGAATGACTGTCATTAGTATCGAGACGATGACTCGTTTATTTTGCTATTCGATCGATCAAACGATGTCGACACAGATTGGTTCGTGATTTATGAACTTAATGTACTAACCTTTAACCCACTTAAAGAGTTTTACACAAACGTTATGCAGGTCGTGTTCAAAGTTTACGAACATCGTATTTGTATAACGGAAATAAAAGAAACGTTCACATTAAAAATTGTTATATAAATAAATAAATATTGGACAACATCACATACATTACTCTGATCCCAATGTAAGTAGCTAAAGCACTTGTGTTGTGGAAATCAGAAGTAACGACGGTACCACAAACACCCAGACCCAAGACAACGTAGAAAACTAATGAACTTTTTCTACATCGACTCGGCCGGGGATCGAACCCGGGACCTCGGAGTGGCGTACCCATGAAAACCGGTGTACACACTACTCGACCACGGAGGTCGTCTCTTATATATTATTTGAATATTATAGATTGAAGTTATGTTCGAATCACGAAAGTACGACTAATATGATTAATATGGTACTTTCATATTATGATACGTTATATATTTTAATATCTGGCATATCTTCCATATTAACAACTACAGGTCTACGATAGACCCGATCGAAACCGATCTACAATAAAAATTATAGATCATATTCGAGATGTTTCGATATTAAATCCATAAAATTCATAACATGAAGTTCAACAGGCGGCCATGTTTGACGTTTACGGGCGCGTTCAGTGAGTGTGTTCCAAATAATAATTTCGTTCGTACGGTAAACTCAATTGAAACTTATACACAATGAATGATTAATAAATAACAAGTCGTATTTGTTTCGTTTTATTTATTTTACCCGATCGAAGCCGGGCTTTCATCTTGTTTCATAATACATTTGTACATGTAGTAGTCAATTGTAATGTATGTTTTTATTTTGACAATACATAAAATTTAATCGTTTGTTACGAAAACATTAATAAATAAGTCATTAAAACAAGATTATACAGTGGATGATATAAAAGGAGTTAGTATTTTTTGTCTTTTAGGCGAAATATATATTTAATATAAATGACGTAATTTCAGTAATCAAATTTTGATACAGAGTAACTACTGAGTTTCTAGTCGGTTTTTCTCGGTATAATTAACATTCTTTACTTTTAATACAATTATGTGAGTGTATTTGAGTATGTTTATGGATTGCATGTTTTAGGAATTGTATATTTATATTTATTCGGTCTTATTTGTGTAAATAATTGTCTCGGAAATTCTGTAATAATACACCCCACAGAACACCAAACCCAAGGAATGAGTTACCAAAAAGCAAACTTGTGGATTTGTCACTTGTTAACATTAAACGATTGCTTCGCCGTTTTTAAACCCATTTCAACGTTTCTTTTTTATTGAATAAATTATTATAGTTTAGCAATATTGGGACCCATTTAAAGCAAACTGTACAAAGTTGTAAAACATAAAACTATAAATATAATCGGCGTTAATAAATTAAACGCAGTCGAAATTCCGAAGTGAAGAACTAGAAGACAGTAAAAACAGTAAATCTATAGTAAGTAATTAGTACAGAGGTGAGAATGTGTGCGTGCGCTTGTGCTTAAAACACAAGCACACACACACTTACTAAATGAAATCGAATTCCTTTATTTAATATAGAAACATTACACTTCCTTATTTATTGTCAAATTAAAAACTACCAGTTCCGAAAAGAAAAAGTTAGTGCGTTTGTTTTTTTTTATTATAATAAACTTTTTTCTTCACACCAGACTCGAATATGGTTACACGACAGTATTAACACCAGAAAATAATTTAACACAAAACGCTAAATAGTTTTTGAATGAGATCTAAACAAAGAGCATAAATTATAAGATTAAAAGTATTATCTGAATAATTACGACTTTTGCCTCATAATTACAAAACATACTAAGATAATCCTAATTGGAAAATTCCATCGATTTCCAGATAATTCCATAGAATCGAGCGTAAACTACAATTACATTTCTATGAAAGATTTTTTTTTAAATTGATAAATAATTCCAGGTAATTCCATGATTTTGACAGGAATTATTATACTTTAATAGCCATTATAGAGTAAGTCCTCTCACTTTGAACTTATAATAAAAATCGTTAAGACATGCTATAGTAGAGATTCAGGTAATCTCTAAACAAACGAATCTCCAACGATTCTACGACTGAAAAGATGCATATTTAATTTATTTTATTGATATCATGAAAAATTTCTAACCAAAACGACAAATGAGCCACCGATGTAACAGGTGGTGAGTGGTCACCACCGCCTGTACACATTGGCACTATATGAAATATTAAGCATGTCTTATATGGCCAATGGCCATTGTCCAACATAAGGAAGTACGAAACCTCTTAAATATAGCATCGACAAAGTTCGTAAAACCGATCACATCCGAATAAGTGCGCCAAAATCATAAATCTTTCTTTATTTCTTATGAAAAAATAATCTTTGCGCAAACGTAATAATTTGTAATGTCATATAACTAAATACCTTCTTCAAATTGTTGATTGTTTTTTTTTTAATTTGTCGATGCTACATATAAATTGTGTCGTACTATAATATACTGTGTCCTACCGTCATACAGTTCACCTAGTACGGAGGGTAATATTCATCGAACTTGAGTTGCTTAGCTTTATTTACATTACATCATATTTTTAATCTTAATCGTGATAGTTTTAAAAGAGTCGAGATGGCCCAGTGGTTAGAACGCGTGCATCTTAACCGATGATTTCGGGTTGAAACCCAGGCAAGCACCACTGAATTTTCATGTACTTAATTTGTGTTTATAATTCATCTCGTGCTCGGCGGTGAAGGAAAACATCGTGAGGAAACCTGCATGTGTCTAATTTCAACGAAATTCTACCACATGTGTATTCCACCAACCCGCATTGGAGCAGCGTGGTGGAATATGCTCCAAACCATCTCCTCAAAGGGAGAGGAGGCCTTTAGCCCAGCAGTGGGAAATTTACAGGCTGCTAAAGTAATGTAATATTTTTAATTTAGTTACATTTTCTATATAAAATAATTGTTACATGTATTTATTAAAAAATAAATAAAAGATAATAATAATAAATGTCTCTAAGCTAACAATACAAAGTACTGCCCATTGGTAGTAGAATAAGTGATCAGCGTGACGTACCCAGACGAGCGTGCACGCAGCCTACCACCAAGCAAATTGTCTAAATAAATTTTATAACATATTTCTTTAAAAAATACCTGTCAAGTGGTTTCCAGTGAACTCGAAGTCGTCGTCTTGGTCCCAGTGCTTGAGGGAGAGGTTACCGAGTGGTGTTGCATTCGCGAACTCCAGATTGGCGAAGTGCCAGTCGAGTATCTGCCTGTCGCGTACCGACAGGTACACGGAACTGGGAATATATTACGTAATTGTCATCCTTTTATAACATACCAACATAATTATTAAGTAAATAACTATCATTTGTTCCTTGGAAAGGTTTAAATAATGTAGGTCATGCTGACGGTACCACCTCTCGTAGATTTCGGAATGGTACCAACAGGCTGTTACATTATTCTAGGGCTAGTTTGCTTTACGAAGGATGATAGCGTCTGTTTAAAATAAATTGTAAGACAAAAAGACAGATATATAACTATAGATAAATTAAACTTTTATTTAATTTTTCAAACATGGCAATGTGGCGTAATATACTTTCCAATAATAAAAAAAAAAAAAGTAACCAAAGTTTAGGAGCATCCGGAGTAACTACGGGGGGGGGGGGGGGGGCAGTGACGTCTATAAGAGGGAGGGGTACTGTCTTTGAATAAGGTAACTATCCTAATGGAATATAATACGAACGATATAATAAAATCCAATATTAAAAGGATATTTGTTTCCCCGGGGCCTCCAGGTAACTAAATCTAGCCATGTAAATAACACTTACCTGGGTGGGTTTGTTTCGAGCTGGGTCAATTTATCCTCAATAGTGCTGTTCTGGGTTACCATAGCTTCGTATTCGTTGCATAGCTGATTCATTTCCCTGTTCAGTCGACGTAAATTAAACTCTTGCAAGATACTCGCGTCTCCAGTCGCACCCTTTTCTCTCTCAACGAGCAAGGCTTCTTTCTCCGTTTTCATTGACTTTAATAATTCTTTTACATCGGACATCCTACGACAAACATAATTTATGAATTATTTATTATAAATTTATAAAATTTATTTAAAATCCAAATGACCGATAAAATACATTAAATTTTTATTAATTTTAGACGAAAATTGCATTACCCTTGACAATACGGAACATTAATACCCATTGAGCAATTCACACTATTCGTATATTGAATTCCAAAATGGTAACTCTTTAATGTTAAACATAGTTATATTGATGCTACTCGAAGGTAAGAATAATAATAAAAATGGCATATTAAAAGTCAAAAATCTTTGTTATCTTCAACTTTATTATTTATATAAGGCCGTTACACTTGCTTATTGACTGTCAAAAATCTACCACCAGTTCAGACATAAACATCTCAGATTTATGAGGAACTGGCCAAACGAAAATCAGCGGGAAAAACAAGACATTCTCTTGTGCCCTCATATCCCATATCCAATGCTGCTATCTCAGCTCCCTTATATGAGTGTGTGTTTGTGGCACTAACTCCTTTTTTATATATTATTGTTTTAATAAGTAAAATATATTTATTGCGGAATAAATAGCTTTCATCAAATTACTTACTTGTTTATATTATTCTTCATTTTCTCTTGTAAAGTAATTACTGCTTTTAATTGCTGAATCTGTTTAAAAGAAAAACTTAAATAATTTATCAACCCTTTAGGCTGTTCAAATTAAAAAAAAAAAAAACTATTACTAGCTTTTTTTCCGGAAGTAAAATCTTAAGGATTAAGTTACTACTTGAGTTCAATGATATAAAATTGAGACGAAGATTTCCTTATTAACTCCAAAAAATTTATTTGAATTTTGATATTTCTAATGGCATTTTATGATTAGATTTTAATAAAACGTTACATTAACATATCTACCTGCTTATGTTTAACATTTTTCTGTTGTAGTTTTATCACCCATTCGAGAGCTTGCCCGAGAGAGACTGGTGTGTCATTGTAATAGTTGAAGTCCACTTGATGCGACAAGTAAGACGTGGCATCTAACAAACGGTTAAACTCACGTTCCACCTTGAAAATAAATAAATGAATATAAGACAGACTTTTTTTTAAATTATTTAGAGACCGATGGACTACCTAATCTTAAGAGGTCATAAACACTTATAAAAATTAGTAACTAGTAATTGAATTATTTTGTCATTTAAATCTAAAGCTTAAAAACTACTTTATATAGTAGTAAAATATATGTTTAATGTCAGTGTGACACAAATAAATCTACCAAATCACATTTTAGTAAGCATTGCATATGAAAACTAATTGTTTATTTTTTCAACATATAAAATCATGCCCACATTTTTTTAAATATTTTTTTAACATTCCAATTTTAAATATTTTTTAATCATGCTTACCATTTCATCCTTATGCTTAGGTACTTGATTTCCAGTTGCTTCATACAGTGGACACTTTTGTTTAATTTTATGCAATTCCATGTTCATCTGAACTGACAAAGTGGTAACAGGATTGCCACCCAAGCCTGTTACTACCATAGCCCCTGAAACATTAGATTAAATTATTTGCTACATAATTAACAATTTTTATATGTTCAATAAAATCTATGAATATTATTACAGAGTATAAATTTTAAAAAAAAGTTTATGATTATTGTTTTATGATTACAATGTTTTTATTAATCTGTTTATATTTACCTAAATCAGCAACATAAGGCCCTTTTCTATAAGTTACAACTCTACCACCCACTCTGTCTCTGCCTTCTAAAATCACAACCTCACAACCAAACGACTGAAGTTGACGAGCAGCTGCTAAGCCTGACACACCTGTAATGTTATAGAAAGTATTATTACACAACATACAGAATTAAGTAAGTTTATATTTTTTTTATTATATCACAAACAGCATACCATAAACTTAATCTCAAATAATGTTTTAAACAGTTTTTATTATTTTTTCTTGACAGTAAACAAATACTTGTAAGAATGTCTTAATGATATTATTTAATAGCATTCATGGCATATTTAACATGCTATTTTAGAGAAACAAATAAAAATAATAAACTAAAATAATAAAAATTTTATGGAGAATTGATGTTAAATACATACCTGCTCCAATAATGATAACTTTGGGCCTATGTTTTCCTTTAGGTGGAGATGGAATTGGCGTCACTCTTTCATAAATACCATAGTTTATAAAGCCATGTCTTTCTAAAAATGCATGACATCTTATAACCAAAGCTGGATCTCCATTGTAAGGTGGCTAGAAAAGAGAAGATTAAAAAAACTAAGGCATAGCTTATAACATTTTTTATCTATATTCAATAATAATTATTATAAAAAAAGACTAATTCTCTTTATGCATTATTTAAAAAAGTATAAAACAAGCTAAAATCTTTTTTTAATACTACATTATTTCACAGGATATTTCAATATTATAAAATAGTCATATAGTTGGAAATAAATAATACTTACTTCCATCTTTTGTACAGCTTGTTCCAGAGTCAGTTGTTTCTTGGGATCCTCAAACCAAAGCTTTAAAACACGATTTCTGATTTGCACAAACGTATGACTGGATGGTCCTTGTAAATCAGAGAAACACTCAGCTTCCAAAGATGACATTTTGTCAAATGGAAGTCTAGATTGAAACGCAGCTCCTTCCAAACTATATGAACATAAAAACAATGATTTATTAATATTCTAATTGGATCTATCAATTATGTCTACTACACAATAATTTCAAATAAATCGTTACTTTATATTGAGTACAACTGTTTATTACCTGTTTAGCATCTCTTTATAGTTTATTTCTTCAATGTCTTCACTTTTAGTTTCTTCGATAATGATCGGCTTATCTTCTTTTTTAGAGTCAGTAGTACGACTGGAAGACGACTCCCGCCGTCCAATAACTGGTTTGGGACTCGAAGACGTAATCTTACTCTTTTCAGATTGATCAGATTCAGAATCATCTTGCTTCAACTTTTCATCTAATTCGCGGTTTTCGACCTAAGAGCAATAAACATAACCTGTGTATCAAAACAAATCCAAAAAACAAACCCGGTTAAATATTAGATATTTTAAAACCATACCTTAGTGCGTTTACGACGACTCATTTTTCGTTATTGTATAGAAATTGTAAAGGAAATGGATATTAACGATAATTAGATGAATTCAAAGTGTAAGACAATAATCAAAACAAAGTTTGAACTATCAATAATTATTAGAATAGTGACAGCTTTTAATGACAGACTAAAACTGACACTTGACAGTAACTTTACAACTAAGTGTTGCTGCTTTTCTAAGTTAAATTTAAGTTATAAAATAACAAATATTTACTGAATATGTTGTGTACTACAAGCAGTTATTGATTAATTGATCTTTAATTATTATTAAAATATATATGTTCCATTTAAACTTTCAAAGATCCAATAAAATCATCATTGACATTCAAAACGCTATTTTCACGACATTAACGATATTGTTTATTTGTGTTCACTCTTCATAATTAAGATTGGAATGGTCCATAATTGGCAAAACAGAAAAAGTAGACATGAATTATGGCATTTCATCAACAATCACACATTGCACATTTTTTTGCTTAATTATTATAGCTTAGGCCATAGCTTTTAAAGCAGTATTTGCCCTAATAGATTGAATTGTGGCATTTCGTAGTAAAGTATTATTCCTAAATTACATATTAGTTTTTTATTAAGTAATAGTCTTTTGCCAATATTTGTGTGTGTGCTAACGATTTTATTTAGATACTTATACAAATAATTATTGTTTCAGATCTGGATCTTCGATCACCAAGATTAAAAATAGACTGAAAAGGTATTTTTTGCAAATTGAAAATAGTTTCAATATTTGTATCGTTCATTCCAAAGTAATATGAAAACAATCAAAATATACTAGGTATTCGTGTAGCATATTAATACTACATTGGATATGTGTTAATTAATAATGAATATACCTATATATAATTTGTATATTAATAATAAATTTACTATAACATATTACATAAAAAAATATTACTTTTACTGCAAGTTACTGTCATTTCTGTGCTTAATAAATTTTAATACTTTCAATGAAAACTTTTTCTTTTGCACTGAATTTACAAAAAATATAAAAGAAGAGCAGATGCACTTAATAGTGCAAAGGATCTCTTGTTATTCCATCTATATGTTCATTTTTACTTCAAACCAAACTTATTATTAGTAGTAGTTAGTGAGTATATTAAAAAAAATATATTATTTGTACTTAATAAGTTAAATTTAATAATAAAAAGATATATAGTTTAAAATAAAATGTATTAAATTGGTCAAGGAATTTTATTCTTTACATTTTAAAAACTTTATTATTTATTTAATTTGTTCAGTCGTATTAATGATTTCTTTATATTTATAAGTTCTGCCTAAAATGACTCTTTAAAATTCCTTCATCAGCGTATCCCGCAATTTCCTGAGGAATAATTGAACTTTCTTCAATAGCACCACATGGACGACACATGCATTCTAATGGAGCTTTCGTGGACACCTGAAATCATTTAATCAATTTTAGAATGATTTAATATAAATTAAGAAACATGTCAAAGACAAATAAAAATATATTTTACCTTTCGGAAACGCTTTTCTTCATTCTTAGCTTTAGGACAAAATAATACAACAGATGCCTCCCTTTCTCCTGATTCTTGACAACAGTTGCAAGATCTTTCCATTTGCCAAATCTTACTACCGGAAACCTTTAAATAAAGACATTATTTTAGGCTAATGCATTACATACATAGTTGATAGACCTTTTCTTGTTTATAAAGTGACACTGAATACATGATACGAATATTATTACCTGAACGTAACTCGTACATTTACCGATGCAGGCGTATGATGGAATAGGCTTAGGTACACATCCTGGATGTTGAAGTACGTGAATAACTGGAGTCATTTGGCATTCTTGACCTAAAATAAAAACTTATTTTTAATATTACACATAACACAACACATTGAATCCGACATAGAACCGAGATGGCCCAGTGATTTGTGGAACCGAGATTTCGGGTTAAAACTCAGGCAGGCACCACTGAATTTTCATGTGCTTAATTGGTGTTTATAATTCGTCTCGTGCTCGGCGGTGAAGGAAAACATCGTGAGGAAACCTGCATGTGTCTAATTTCAACGAAATTCTGCCACATGTGTATTCCACCAACCCGCATTGGAGCAGCGTGGTGGAATATACTCCAAACCTCCTCAAAGGGAGAGGAGGCCTTAGCCCTGCAGTGGGAAATTTATAGGCTGCTAATGTAAAATGTAATGTAATGTAGAAACGAACGAGATTGTTTGAATTTAATATAATTTTAATTATTTAGATCTTTATAATTCTAAATTAACTGTAAAAAGAACGACTTACCGGGAGGCAGCTGAACTTCTTGTCCATTAGCTTGCTCTTTTTGTAAGTGACACATTGAAAGAAAAATCAAGCTAAAACGAATTGAATTAAGAAACAACATATTTAATTTTAAATATTTTTTTATTTCCTAGATGGTGTTGCTTAAGCGGAGGATGCAACTGATGTGTATATTTTCACGAAAAATCTCGCTTATAAAGGAATTAAATGACCTTATTTTGTTATTGGACGCGCGTCTAGTATGTGATACATTGAAATCATTTTAGTTAACATACCTCCCGAAGAAATACACAGATTTCAAGCAGTGTGGACACGATTTTCTTAATGGATTTTTCACCGAGACCATATGGAAGTTTAATCGTTTATAATAATAAGATTAAAAGTGTTGTAAATGATATATGTAATATAAAACTCTTGGAATTTTCGTACAGTTTTGTGTGGAATTGTGAAAACAATACTGTACTTTTTTTAAAACTATTTTGGCTATAATATAGTTTTAAGTATTTGTGTACTTAAGTAAATTTGGAATAAATATTTAAACTGTCTATCTGACGTTCTTTCACTACCAAACCAATGAACCTTGACGACATAGGCTACTATTTTTGCCTAACACATGACAACCAAACCCCGAAAACGCGAGCGAATCAGCGGGCGACAACTAGTATTCAATAAAAGTTAGTATGTTAGACGCCAGGTAATCTAACTCTAGCAAATTGTTGTGTTAATCGAAATTATATAAATGATTTACACAAATTCGTTTAAAGTTTTTCAACTATCGTTATTAAAATACTAAAGTTTCAACGTAGTCAAAAAAGGTTAAATCTTTAAATCAATAATATTAGTTAAATCAATCATTATAATTATTAACCAAACAAGTAATATAATATTTTTAAAGTGTAAACAATGCATGATCACTGATAAATATTAAATTTACAAAAAATATTATTTTTTAAATTGCAATATAAATAATTGCGTTGATTTAACTTCAACCATTGTTAAACAACATAATTTCTATATAATGCTACACAATGTCTTAGCCAAAAATATGATACGGAAGTATTTTTAGGAATTACTTTAAAATTAATTTTTCGCCATCCCTGCAAGTAGACTTAGCTCAGCAACATACGCGGCTAGTTAAATTACTGACAATTAGTATACCTTGGTTATTTTCATTTCATTAATTCGGATATCCTAATAAGCTGGATTTACACAATGGCCATTCACGGCTAATTCCCAGGGGGATACATTTTTAGAGGCCGCAAAAATGAGGATAAAATTATCGCTTTATAAAAAATATTTTCTTATTTTTAAAATTAATCGAAACTTTATAAAAATATTTGATAGTGGGGTGCCATTTTTTTACAGTTCCCAGGGTTGGCGCTAAGGTTGAATCCGGCATTGGTTATAGTATACTTATAACTTTATATGAATACTTCAAATACGAGCTGTTAAGGCTATTTTTAATCTTCGACCTGAAAATTTTCTTTAAAAAGTAGAAACAGCTAAAATAATAAATTTACTGATGATACCATTAAATTGAACTTTGCAAAGTTTATAATATTATTATAAAGTCAAATCAACTTATTAATGACATAATTTTTATTTATGTTTGTCAACAAACAACATTTAAACTGAAAAGTGTTCATTTCAGGCTTTCTTACTTGCTGGCTTGCTTACTTTAAATATTTAATGATACAGCACAAAAGTTGTTAGCTACATAATATTGAAAGTGAGTACAAAAATTACATAGAGGAACTAAATGGAGGTATTATTCTTGTACTGGTTAATCATATCATCAACTATTACATACATAACGTCTTTCCATAATAAAGCCGTTCTTGCTCTGAGAATGACGAAGTAGACTCTCGGAGTAGATACCACGGGTTTAGCACAGAGAAATGTAGTCGTTCAGTAAAAAACAAAAGTTGTTGTTGTATCGTTCATTTAGTAAACCCTGTATGTCTACAGGTGATAGACGCAAAAGCATTGGTTTTCAGCATTTTAGTCTAAACAAGAACCCTGAAACCCCTGTGCTCTTTGTCCATAGCATTGTCGTCTGTCAAAATACGTACCACTACTACTACCACTTACCAACCCGAACAGAGGAGAGGGTAATAGGGATCATGCCCCCTATTAAATCGTATTCGTCATATTCAGATAAACCTTTAAAAAGCAGAGACTACGAAAGTATTAGAATAGTTTGATTTGCTGTATAATTTTATTCATAATATTATAACTACTAATTTCTTAAAAAAATTAATGTTTATATAACAATTATAAAAAGACTAAATACTTATTTTCCGGTTCATTTTGTTAGAATCACCATTCAGGAACGATGATGTTTGAAAATTATTTTATTTTGTAAAATTAAGATTCAAATGATAATGAACCAACCAAATTATATTTTACGACGAATGAGGTCATTTGATTTATTCTGTGAGTCCCATATGTTACACTTTAAAACGTTGATTATGGAACTGAAGGTGGGTAGCGAAATGATATTGATAGCTATTCATTGACCGTTCAATGTCTACTTCATAAGTACTTGAGCTTGCCACTTTTGATGTTACTGGAAGAATCCGATACAATAAACGTAGTGACAAGGCTCTCATGAAGGAGCAGGAAGTTAAATTCCTAGTAGTAAACATATCAAGCTTTGCTTCAAAAGGATATTTGACAATGTGAAAAATAAAGTGTCAGTTATTGTAATCAGCATATATTTTGAGTTTAAAAATGGTTATTTATTAACGAAAGTTGAAAATAATAATTAATTTATATAAAATTCCATAAATAAAAATGCATTCTTTTAAATGTTTGTCACGTGACACAAAACGCTCCTGATTCATCGGATTTATGATGATGTCTCTTGCTTGTTAACCTCGTTTGCCTACTGTATGTGGATTATATGTGCCACAGATTACAATAAAGGCAAGTGACGTCACCGACCCCATTGCAGCGCCATATTGTTAAAGTAGCGTTTTCGCGCGCTATTTAAATATTGAGTTTTTAATTTGATATTTTTCAGCAAATATATACTAGAATTAAAAAACACTTTTACTGGGTTCCTTAACCTCTACTAAATAATATAAAATGGATTTTAAAAACCAGTCCAACCAGTAGCCTATTGACGAATTGTTGTTAATGATTAACATTTCAATGTAAATGTACAAGACCTTAACATTAACGGGAATAATTTCAGTCTACAGATTCCATTCACGCGAGGCCCGCGTTTTCACTGTGAAAACACCCACTTAAGATTAATATAACGTGTAACGTGTAATTTGTAATATTATGTTTGATCTAAGTAATTTATAATAAATTAATTTATTTAAACAATGGTAAAATATACCAACTATATATTATTTAACTACAGTAGTTATTCTTAGAGTAAAACGTACTAAAATACATAATGTCACTTCATTGAATTTGAATTTTATACTTACCTATTTACCTAACTACCTGTAACAAAATAAACTAAGAAAATAATCGATATGAAAGGAGTTGAAATTGACGAAAATATCAAAACGTTAAATCTATATAATATTTAATAGCCATATATTTTTAATACTTAATTTTTTCTCGCTGTAGACGCTACGTCAGATCATTCTTTTGAAAATCAAGAGTTATATTTGTTGCTGATATTTCGTTCAAAATACAAAGATTTTTGATGTGTTACAGTTTGACGAAAATATTTTATATAATCCCTAATAAAAGGAGTCACTTCTTTATAATATGTGTACTATAGGGACTCAAATATTTTTTATCTGTATAAATATCCATAATTGCTGTCGTTACCCTAACAATGGAAATGAATTAATTGCGTAATACTATTATTAATCGCTTTGGTTGCAAGTGTAGAAAGGAAATAATAAAATGGAATACATTATTTCATGGATGGTTTATTTCATTTATTTATATAAAATTTAAATCCTTGACCAATTTCAAACATCATCTTCTTTGTATTTACATTGTTTCCTTTGACATGGTTTTAACACAATTCATTAAACATTTTAAGTCGTATTTTATAATGTCGCTTCATTCTTATCGGCTATAATCTCCGCATTTATAACATTTACATTCAGCTGGTTCCCTCAAACGAATTTCCATTATTGCGTTTTCTTCATCTTCAAATCTCATCCCATCGGAATCGTAACAATGAGTGAGTGTCACCAATCTTTCTCTAAGATAATTTTCCTTGCAGCAGTAACATTCCTGGTAATAATAGACACAAACTTAAAACAAAATCCGAACAAAAATAATAATAATTTTGTTTCGTACCCTTTAATAATAAATAAACCAACAAGAATTTACTCTGTATTTTTCATTCTAATAAAATAACCAACCTTTAGAAAGCCCGTTGCTGCAACAACAGAGGGTTGCACTTGGCTATTACAAATTCCTTCACACTTGTTGACAATAACCTCACCGCTACACGATCGTACCAAACTGCCCATTTCATCATATTCCTCTGAAAATATATATATTGATAAGATTATATTTTTACCGTTTTAATAAATTCATACAAGAAAATTTCTACGAAGAGTAGATATACGGTTATTCAAAGTTAAGGCTCAAAATATTGATAATCTTTTTTAGGAAACTAATACAAACAACTAAGATAATATGGAATTTTTAAGTTCATGGTCGATCTAACGTACCTATTGAGTTAGATTGCATGTATTTATCTAGTTATTAAAGACGTCGTATTTTTTTAATGAAAATAAATGTTAATATTTCTTTCGATATCGATCAAATCTTGATGATTTAAAATCAGTTTCACTTAACCGATTGAGTTGAAATTATACAACTACATATATGAATATCAATACTATGACACGACACGACACGACACAGAACATTAAGTGTATTATTTTGTGCCAAGTTGCCACCAAATAATATTATTAATAGATTTTTTTTTCTATTTATTATATAATGGGATACTTTACCTTTCGTTACATGAATTTCAGTGGGGATCGTCTCACAGTTTTCATCTGCATAGCATGTTATAGCAATAACAAACAGCAATTCTAAGATATAAAATTGCATACTTCTTAAGTAAAACGACATTTTCAATTAAATATTTATCTAATCTTCACTACACAACAGTGCAGATGGAACTGTCTTTGCTAAGGAAATAATCCCCTTTTATAGGAATTGTATTATGCCCTATAATATTTATACAAGTTTAATGTATGAAGACCGCCGCCGTCATGTTTATCAGCGGGATACTCGGGATAAGTAAAATGTCTTGTAACGTATATTGCAACATTAATGCTGTTTTATATTTAAAGCAAATGAATTGTCAATTTTTCAATTACGATCAATATTTTATCTTATTATTCTAAATAAAAAAATATTATTTTCCAGACATTAATTTTGTAAATCGATGATAACTTTATATTCAAACACATATAATTATAACATTATATTCAAACCTAATGATTATGATACGAAGAGATTTAAAACTCCCCCTGACCTTTTCAATCACGACATATAGATTACTTTCTAGACTAGCCAAATGCACAGTATTCATAAAGTGCACAAATATGTACTCAAATACGATTCTTATAATACAAAGGTAATGAAATACGACTGGAGAGATGTTAGACACAGGAACAGCTTCACGCGCTTTAAGTTAAAATAGAAATAAGGTTCTTAATGGATTCACTCTTAATTAAATTATTTCTTAATATTGATGGGTTCTATAATATTTTTTTTTCATAAATGCGGTATATATATTTAGGTATTATTTTTTTACATCGGTAATTCGCCAAGATATTACATCCATTGTGCCTGTAGTTACACTGGTTCAAATTGGAACACAACAATACTAAGTATTACTGTTAGGCTGTAGAACATCTAATCAATAGTTGGTACCTATCCAAACAGACTTATACGAAGCCCTACCACCAAGTGTGGCACTAACGCAAAATTAAACTAACATTGTCAAAAAGAACATTGTCGATCCAGGTACTTTTTAAATAAAATAACGACTCCGTATTGTAATACTTTGGGAATAAAAAATAAATGTTGCCAAAAATTTATAATTATAATATGAAAGTGTAATTAATGTCTGTTTATTAAATAAGATTTGACTGTAACTTTCGAAGTCTTCATTTTCCTTTTTTATAATAAAGTAATTAAATCTAGCGCCGGAATATCATATACTGCAGGCAACTGCTTCGGGGTCCCGCTTCGGGATGTCTAGATCAAAAATTAGGAAAATAAAAAAAAAAAAAGGTAAGAATGTATTTTTTTAAAATGAGCCTTAAAATAGAAGCATACGATGTGTAACGTCTGTAATCACATGATCATCATGGTTATATGTATTAAGCAACATTAACAATATAATCCTCTTGGAAAATGGGTGGATAGTTGATTGACCAAATCTAGCACAGCGCGCGTTTATGCTCATCAATAATATGAATTACAATTGTATTAAATAATGAAATAAGAGACCAAATATTTGAATATGTAGGAAATTTATTAATTTAAATCCAAAAAGATTTTTACTTATGGCAATTTAATGCACTATTCTATGCTCGTCTCATGTCTCTTGTCACAGTCTATGATATAAATGTCTGGTGAAATCCGTAAATAATCTTTCTTTAATTTGATATTTTTCTAACGCGATTGTCAATGTCAAATAGTTTCGATTTTGTCTCCATTTTCTATATTTTTTATTACTTGTATGAGTATATATATGGTGATAATAACGGCCTAGTAATGACAATCGATGAAAATTTATTACTCTTGTTAATTTTAATATTCTCCTGGGTTGAATATGCTTGGGAATTATATCTTTCTTTGCGGCAGGTAAGTTTCTTGCGTTTACGTTTACTACTTATTTGTACATGAAACGTCGGCATTTTAAAAATGTATTAAGTCTACACTAATATAGCAAACTTAAATTGTATAGTCCCTACATTACTCGTAAAACCATAGAAAATCGGAACAATGTAAACTCTAGCTTCAATTTATATAATATTATATATAATATTATTATTATTATCATGAGAGTGCTTCTAATTTGAAGTCTTACAGCTTCTAAATTACGAAATATATCTTAAGTAGGTATACGCTGGTTTCTAATTAGTCTGAAATAAAAAAATTAAAAGAATCACTCCAATTGGTCCACACAAATAAATAGTTTTAAAAGTAACCTTACTTTTGCATTTGATGCATTGTATATAAGTTTTTAGAAAAACAAATTAAATTAAATACATTATTATATATTATATTTTTAACTATAATTTTTTTAATAAAAAATACAATAAGGATTTAATTTATATTTTCAGCTGATGATATACAAGACAAACAATACTATCCCAGAAGATTTAAAAGAAATGCTCAATGAAGAATCATTTAAAAAGGCCCGGCTATATGGAATTGATAAATCACAATACAAAATTGTGAAAGAATTTTATAGTATATCCTTAACATCATTTATTCTATATAATAGATGGATTTCTGCAGCGTGGCAAAAATCAGAAGATATTGCAACCTTTTTTAATATCAGTCCAAGTCAAGAAATCTTAATAAGTTGTGTCTTTATGACATTTGTTACTTTATTCAATTTTGTTGTAAATATGCCATTTTCTATTTATGAGATATTTGTTCTTGAAGAAAAACATGGATTCAATAAGCAGACCATTGGATTCTTCATAAAAGATCAGTTAAAGTCACTTGTGCTTAGTCTTGTTATCACATTGCCTATTGTCTCTATAGCTATATTTATTATTATGCTTGGCGGAAACATGTTTGTAGTTTGGTTGTGGCTATTCACAACTGTAACTACATTGATATTATTAACTCTTTATCCCTCAGTAATTGCACCATTATTTGATAAATTTGTTCCATTACCTGATGGCACTTTAAGGAAAGGTATTGAGAATCTAGCATCAAGACTCAATTTTCCACTATCTCAGGTTTACATAGTAGAAGGATCGAAGCGATCAGCACACAGTAATGCTTATTTCAGTGGACTATTTGGTGCTAAAAGAATAGTCTTATTCGATACATTGCTTGAAAAACATGATGAAGTTAAGAAAGTTACTACTGGGTGCACTGAGAATGAAATCCTTGGTGTTTTGGCTCATGAATTAGGTCACTGGAAGTGTAGTCATATTTATAAGTCTATTGTACTCACTGAAGTAAATCTTCTACTTCTTTTTACAGCATTCGGGCTACTCTTCAAATATTCATTGCTGTACACCTCTTTAGGATTTCCGTCTGGACAAGAGCCAGTAATCATAGGGCTAATAGTAGTATTGCAACTTATTCTTGCACCCTACAACTCTCTATTATCTTTCTTTGCAACAGCTTTATCAAGGAAATTTGAGTTTGAAGCAGATAACTTTGCAGTTGGTTTAGATTATCCTATGGAGCTCAGATCAGCTCTTATTAAATTAGGCAAGGATAATTTAGACTACCCTATTTATGATAAACTTTACTCAGCATGGTATCATTCTCATCCAACTTTGTTGCACAGAATTGAAAATATCAAAGTTCAAATTTCTAATAAGAAAGATGATTAAATAATCCAAATACATTCTATCATACAGTACAATTACTTTTAATATCTATTTTAAGCATTTAATAAAGTAGTTTTAAATGCAATGCATTTGTATCATATTTATATTATAATAGGTCACAGAAGGATTTGTAAATTTTATACAAATAAAATTCTTGTATAGATGTCAAAATTATAGAGTTAAGTTAAATTTTGTAAAACCATTACCAGTAATAATTAACTTAAATGCATTTAAAATGTTGCACACCAAAACTACTATTTCTTATTTGAAGATACATAATTATATACATGACTTTACTGTGATGTTAAGATTTTTACTTTAAAGCCACTGTCTGTCTGTAGTGTTATATTTAAGGTTAAAGTCTTAATATACTTTTATACTTTCTCTCATTGTTTTTTTTAATCATACTTATAATTAAAAATATTTTTAATAATGTATAGAGTTAAAATTAAAACTGATGAACCAAATTATTAACTTTTATTTGAATTGTTCAGCTTGATCTAGAGTATCTGGGAGTGGTCTATCTTTTGTTTCCGGCAAGGGTGCAAGTAATACCAATTGGGCAGCCGAAACTATTGTCAGTAGAATAAGTGGTAGGTCAGGTCTTACGTCATCTAAGCTCACAACAGCTGGAGCTACCATAGACGCAATACGAGCGAAAGTTGTAACACCGGCCACACCTGCGTTACGCCCTAGAGTCGGGTATAATTCTCCCGTATACAAATACAATGCTGGTACAGTACCCTGTTCATAAATAGAGTTCTTTTATTATTTATTGGGTTATTCAATAAAGAGGAATGCTACTAATAGTGGTATTTATATTTTTAAATACAATAGAGCAAGTCAAATTGCAGAACTTTCCCAATTTTCATCGACATAATTTTATTTAGCTAAAGTAATGACTCACCGCTAAACCCGCAAAGCCTAGTCCTGCAAATAACAACCTTGGCCAATCGTTTGCATAATAATCTCTTGGAATAAGTATTATAAAAAAAAAACATAATGATGATATCACTTGATATATATAGATAGTCGTTTTTCTTCCAGCTTTAGTGATAATTAATATACATGTTAATCCTCCGGCAATATAAATAAATCCACTCATTGCGACTGCTAAAAAAATGTTCCCGCCAATTAATCCTAGATATTGCGAGAATGTATAAAACGCTAATCCGGTAAAGAACCTAAAAATATAAATTCAATAATAAAAATGCAAGTAGTAAATAAATATGGAAGAGGCGAGATTTCCAAGTGGCTAGATCGTATGAATATTAACCTAAGATGGTCGATTCTAACCCGAGGGACCCTGGAGTTTTCATTAGGAAAACGTCTATAAAGTAAGATGGAATTGTCACATGTGTCTACCGAATTCCATTGGAGCAGTTTAATGAAATAAGTTAACTTTACGAAGTACCTATGTAGATATCTATCAAATCAATACAGCTATAAATCCTATATATACCGAATTCTGACAATAAATTGTTCATACTTTTTAAAACAATTACCAATTCAAAGACAAAAGTAAAGTTTTTAGTCTCATATTTTCAGATCTTAGAAATGCTATAAATCCTGGATCATTACGGTTTCGTGTTTTGCAAATTATTATATTGTGCAAAACAGCGTCATAGTATTTTTCTCTATTATTTTGTTTGGCTGCTTTTTTTAGAACTTCTGAAAGAAACATTTTTATTTAAATAAAATGCATAATTAGTATAATAAAATAAATAAAAGTAGGTGTAGAGAAATGATATAAAAGTGTTTGCTATAAATTAAAAAAAATCAAGATATTAACTGTTGCGTCCCAATATACAGGGTTATTGGTAATTCGACGTATTCCCGTTAGGAGGTGATAGGGTTGATTATTTGCGATAATTTTAACCCCATATGCATGATGCAAAAGTGAACCATTTTTGAGTTATAACGTTTTTTAGATTTTTCAAAATAAGTCAAAAATGCAACTTCAAAAACTTTTTAAAAAAAAGTATCAATTAAAATCTATTTTTTTCTTCTGATTTATAAAAAGGAATAAACACTGGTTATTTGTCAATATTAAAACAATAATTATCGGTCCAAATTTTAAAATGCGAAACGGAAAAAGATATTATTTCAATAGTTTTTTTCCACAAAAATGTTTTAAAAACAAAAAAAATCGTTATGAAACTCGTCCTGCAGATTATTTTAAAATCATAACCGTTTTATCAGCTCTCCAAAAATGTATAACAACTAGGAACTTATTTCAAAACAACTGAAATAAAATGACCACAAAAGACGCTGGCAGAAATTTGTATTCGAACATGAACGAATTTGGACTAAAGTTCGCTCTTTAAAATTCACACAAAATTAATTAAAAACAATATCCAATGTAAATAAAACTAAAATACAAATTTAAAATAAAATTTAGAACTCAACTGCCGAATTAGTCAAATTATTCCGCATCATATTTGATGCGCTTTTTTTGTTCTTTAAAAATTTAAAAAAAATGTTAAGGAACGCTTGTGTGCGAAAGGTTATTAAGTATCTTAGGAATGAAACGATCGCTTACTGGCTGTTTCTTTTGATATTGAATATTTAAATACTAAAATTGACAAAATATTACCCGCTGAGTTTCTTTCGTCGGTACTTCTCAGGTCAGGGTATTTTCTTTTCCGAACCGGTGGTAGTGATTAATTTGACAATCAATAAGTTAATGTAATGCTTCTATATTTAATAAACGAATTTGATTTGATAAGTTAAAATTTAAATGGAACATAAATATAAATTTATAAGGCTTATACGTTTTAATATTATTCATTAAAGTAAAAGTCAAAAACTTGAATGAAGGAATACATAATTCTTTGGATATTATATTCTTTACACAACACGCACATATTTATGAAAAAAATAATTTACCTTATTCTAATATAATGTACCTACCTAAAGCTTTTTTATTTCGACCAGTAGCTAGAAGCCATCTTGGCGACTCGGGTATTAATAACCAATATATCAAATAAATGGACGAAAGGGTTGCTAAAGCAAATTCAAGTTTCCTCCAGTCTCTAAGCCAATAAGCTAAGGCAGCCATCACTGCATTTCCTAATCCGAATGGCAACTGGTAAACGATAGGCATTATTGTTCTCCACTTACCACCAACAACCTGTATCAAATATAACTACGAATTCTAACCAATCTTTCATTTAAACATTCAGTTTGCACAAAAATAACCATTATTTATCTCGCTTACCTCCATACTGATAACAAACGATATAATTCCTATACCCCCAGAAGCCACAGCTAAAAGAGACCAGTTAATAATAAATATCCAATAAGATGTTGTTATACTACAGATATAGCTCATGGTGCATTGCAGTGTAATTCCAATCATAAGTGGATATTTACGACCGTATTTGTCGGCTACCACACCAAAAATAATACCACCTACTAAAACACCCCACATCATTACACATTGGGTGAACTGAAAAAAATAATCTATAAATTTAAAATGGTTGAATTCGATGCGCATGGTATTATATTTTTCTTTTAAAAATCATGAAATTCAGAATAACATTATAGTAACAATTTTCGATGATAGAAGTTGGAAGGGTAACCACGCACATGTATGAGCCAATGCTTAGAGCATACTAAATTCCAGTCTGATGTGATAGTTCTGTTAAAGACACTGTTATCGTAAACAAAACGAGGACATGGAACCAGTGGTATCAATGATCTATCCATATTTAGCTCGAATATTAGAATTTCAGGATCGAAAATCAAACAAGGATGTTCTTCATTTTTCTGTTGAATGAAAAAACATAATTTTAACTTATTAAATTAGTTACGTAACATAACTTATGATATACATTCACAAAAGATAAACATTTTGAGAGATAAGTACAAAGACGTACCGGACAGCAAATTTGTCGCCAATCTTCATCTGTCCAAACAGCGAATGATTCTGGTTTTGCGCACCAAAATTGTTGAGGAGGGGCCATAAATATGATATTTAATTGATACCAAGCGAGCGGCAACTTTATCATAGCCATATATATACTTATCCACAACTGCCATTTCCCGAAATCGCCAACAACTTTGAATGTAAGGTTATCAGCATCACAATTGTCACCAGAAATGATGAGCTGTAAGTTTAGAAGCAACTAAGTACTGTAAGTACCTACATAATTTTTCCATGTAATATGAGAATTTGATAGAAATTGAGATTAGAATTATAAAATATTAGATTAGAGATATTAAATTTATTTCTAAGTAAGTAAGTTATTGCAGAAAAGAATGATGATGTTTAAGAACTAATATCCTAATACTAATATTTGCGAATTAAAATAGGTAAAGCTCGTAATTTTAAATATGCAGTGTATAGATAGAGATTCATAAATATTTTCTTAAAGGATAACTGAAAAAACTATAAATTATTTATCTTTTTAATAAAAAATAGATTTTTTGGCCTTCTGCAAACAGAAACTCACGTTTCCCATTATTTTTATAAATATTGAATTATTTACTAGCTGGATAACTGTCATAAGACATCAGTCATCGTAACACTTAAATTCAAATTCATCAATATCAAAAGTATTATAAAAAAGCTTAAGGTATAATAACAATGACAATTTCTTAACAGGGAAGGATAAATTATAGTTTGGTAACAATCAATATTATCTTCAAGTCAGATACAAATTGAGTCGATACCTGGAATTGGAAAAAAATAACTAACGAATTATTTTGATTGTATAGTCTGTCTCTGATATCTATTTTATCATTTATTTTTCCGTCTATGACATGACAGTCTACCTCCCTTTTTGTTCTAAACACTTAAATGAATGAAAATCAAGTATTTTTCGTCAGTTTAAAGTAAATTTTTACAGAATTTGATTAGAATTCCCGCTGGATGTGCTTACCTGAAAGCTGAAAACGATGCCTTTGGCCAACGCCAGCGATCCATGGCGAATGCAAAGTGTTGGAGATGTCACGGTATGTTATGATTTGTAAAAATTGTTTGCATACTTTGTTAAATGGAATTTTCTCCTATAGTCTTACGAACTTCTTTCGTAATTTTAGGTAAACAATTGACGTTCTTTGGGATTGTCTTTAGGCAACGTAATACTATTTACCTGTTACTTCTACGCCCGTTTCTATGGCTGACTTTATAATATTTACATTTAAAAAAAATGACTCTTATCACTTATTGATTATTCATTATATCTACATACATTTTCAAATTCACCGTGATTTGTGATTCAAACAAATTAATAGTATAATAGGTGTTTACCTTAACAACTTATTTACCATATGGTTTTTTACTGGTATAATAATATGTTGGTGTCCATGTTAGTAATTATTTCACCACTAATAAGACTATCCTGAATATTTCAGCGTGGCATAACAGCACAGTCTGCAAATAGTCTTCCAATGGTTGTGGAAAATTTAGCAGAGTCTCGACAGACATCCACTACAGAGAGTCTTGAGTCAAGTGCATCAAATATTGATCAAAATTATGAAAGAGAAGTGGAACTTCAAGATGTAGTTAAAGAAGGCCATGAGAAGGCAGATCCTTCTCAATTTGAGCTACTGAAAGTTCTTGGTGAAGGTTCTTTTGGCAAAGTATTTCTAGCACGCAAGGTTACTGGTCCTGATACTGGTACTCTTTATGCAATGAAGGTATGTTATTATAAGGACAATATGCATGTTAGCTTAGCAATAATACTGTGATCTGATTTAAACAATTCTGCAATAATTAATAAAATATCTCTATAATGTTAATATAAGGTAAATTCAGGTTTTAGTGATAATATATGTTTACATATTTACATTATTGTAAATATCTATTAAAAAATAAGTTTGAAAATAAAATATGTGATTATATTATATGGAACTATGTAAAAGAATTTTAAAGTATTTTCGTAATTAAATATTATAGTAGTTCCAGCTAGTGTTTCTTGTAAAATAATTATATTGTCTCATGCCATTTCCAAATAAATGAGATATAAACATTCACTAACCAATCTATCAATCCATACAGTGCATGCTAAAACATTATCCATGCCTGGAGATTTTTTACATATTATTCCTCATAACATTTGTGAAACTAATGGTTCAATTTAATCAAATCTTTTTATAATGTTACGTAAACATAATCAAACCTTAAATGATATAAATATTTACAACTTAGATAATTAAAGTAAATTTTTAATTACCTATCAACAACATCTTAAAGGAAGGCTAAAATATTTACATTTATTTTTCCCCTTTCTGGTATTATTGTTATCCAAATTTAATACCTAGCTATAATCCATAATTTTCCCTATGTTATATAGGTACTGAAGAAGGCTACACTAAAAGTTAGAGACAGAGAACGCACAAAGATGGAAAGAAACATTTTAGTAGAAATGGGCCATCCGTTTATTGTTAAATTACACTATGCTTTTCAAACAGCAGGAAAACTGTATTTAATATTAGATTTCCTACGTGGTGGGGATCTGTTCTCCCGACTTAGTAAAGAGGTAACATATTTCATTATATAATCCAAAACAGTAGATAAAACTTTGGCAATTTAAATGATTTTTATTTAATTTGATTTATTTTTGTTGTAATCTATTTTTAATTATAATCTTTTTTCAGGTTATGTTTACAGAAGAAGATGTAAAGTTTTATTTAGCTGAATTAGCTTTAGCATTAGAACATGTGCATAAATTGGGAATTATATACAGGGATCTAAAGCCAGAAAATATTTTATTAGATGCAGATGGGCATATAGCTCTCACTGACTTTGGTCTATCAAAGCTACCTCCTAGTGATAAAACTTACAGTTTTTGTGGTACAGTTGAATACATGGCTCCCGAGGTTGTAAATAGGAAAGGGCACACAATGGCTGCTGACTGGTGGTCTTTTGGTGTTCTAATGGTAAATATTATTTTTAATATTTTTAGATCAAATCACTTGTAATAAATACTTCTTTTTAAGTGTAGATGCTAATAGATTATAAGACTGGAGACACTAAGGTCCTATCTGACTTTAATCCCGGTTTGGGCTAGTAAAAATGTTATTGGGTTTTTGTACACTGCTATGTCTCTGAAAGCGTTCGAAGTCGTTGGCCACGCTCATGAGCACTTACCGATTTTTTCGTGTTACGGAAGTAAGTCATTAGAGAATATGATTAAGATATTTGTTTTCCACACCTTTTAATTGTATTATGCGCTGAGCAGATGCTTTTTTATAGTTGTTGTGGTCGAAATCGGTCAGGAGGCGTAACTATCACTCAGATGCGACAAAAAGCTTCAACTCTATTGAATATGCAAATGGAGAACGAAAATATAATACTTCACTTGCTTTTGTCATTTTTATTGAACTATTGAATAAATAATTTAATATCTTGCAGTTTGAAATGTTGACGGGAAATCTACCATTCCATGGCTCCACCAGACATGAAACAATGACTCAAATCCTTAAAGCGAAATTAGGTATGCCTTCAAATTTGAGTGAGGAGGCACAATCTCTTTTACGTGCGCTGTTCAAGAGAAATCCACATAATAGGTAATAGGCTGAGCCACATTTAATTTTAAATCTTTTCACTCTATTCTCAAAGCACACAATGGCTTGTTACAGATTAGGAGCTGGTCCTAATGGTATTGAAGATATAAAGAGTCATGAGTTTTTTGCAAGCATAGAGTGGGATGCATTGTTAAGGAAAGAGGTAATTTCAAAATTTATTTATAGTCAGTGTTGAGATAATTACATAAGACCAATAATTTAATAATAATGAAGCATCTATCCTATTTTTTTATTAATCATTGAATGCATCAAGGAAATAGGACTTAGTAACGAGAGGGGTTCAAACAATTTACAAAAAAAATAAAAATTGAATATATATAAGCTGATCTTAATTCAATCTAGATTAAAAAATGGTCATTGAAACAATCTTATGTTGATTGGTTCGTAATTGTTAAGCCATGTAATTTGAAACAATAAAATACAGTTAGTCCAATTAGCTAGTTGTAAGAGTTGCGACTACGCCATTTTTTGTAAAAAAACTAGAATATCGGCACCTCAATAACCTTTGTGTCTTTGAGCTATCAATCTACCACCTAAAACATTTTCATTAAGGTTAGACTTGCAAAAAAAAAGGATAGGATAAGGGCGAATGATAGAATACACTAATTGAATAATCGCAGGTGGTGCCCCCGTTCCGGCCGGCGGTGTCTCGCGCCGACGACGCGTTCTACTTCGACTCCGAGTTCACGTGCCGCACGCCGCGCGACTCGCCCGGCGTGCCCGCCTCCGCCAACGCGCACGAGCTGTTCAGGTACTGGCATGGCTCTAAGGTTATAAAACATTAGAGGAGAAGCACTTGGTCAAAGGCTTTAGGCAAGCCCGCCTGGGTAGGTACCACTCATCAGATATTCTACCGCGAAGAGTACTCAGTATCGTTGTGTTCTAGTTTGAAGGGCGAGTGAGCAAGTGTAACTACTGCCACAATTCACATAATATCTTAGTACTCAAGGTTGTATATATCGTATGATGTCATTTTATGGGTGGTACTGACTATTCACCATTAGGTGTTCCATTTGCTAGTCTACAAATACATATATATGAAATATTAAATTTGTGACTTTGAAATATTAAATCATATTATAAATAAGTCATCTCATTATACATTTTGTTAACATTGTTTTTGCGAAACAATATCTATCGTGCGAAATTTCCATGTTATAACAAATTAAAATCCATTAAATTGATTCTGATTCTGTGTCAACATCAATAATTTGAGATGGACTAAATTTATAAACTAATAAGGCGATTATGTAGAAAAGTAAATTTAATTTGAAAAAGTAAATATTTTATTGATTATCATTATTTTTTGATCGCTCGTATAATTAAAATTATAATATATATATGTTGAATATATATATATGTTGAGTATATACATTTAGAAAGAATACTATAAAATATTAATTTAATTCACAGAGGTTTCAGTTTCGTGGCTCCGTGCTTACTGAATGATGAAGACAACAAAACTGTCACAAATCAAAATCAGAACCATATAGCACAAACCAAGACATCAACTGAAGAATTCTGGGCTGGTTTTGTTAACAAGAATAAATTCTTCGATGAGTATAGGTATATACGTTACAGGCGTTAATGATGTCATCTAAATGTACGAATTTACCTTGCATCTTACAGTACAAATGTTTTGTGTTATAACCTAAAATAATTTATTTAAAGTTGTTGACTGTACTGAAAATAGTACTTTCCGATATTTATAAAACTTTTGATTGACTTATGGTGAATCGCCCATATATAGCAATGTACTTAATGTTTCAGATTAATGGGTGAATTGGGCACTGGATCTTTTTCGGTAGTACGACTTTGTGAGCACAAAGCTTCTCGGACACAATATGCTGTCAAAATCATGGACAAACTACAATACGATCCCCGAGAAGAGATTGAGATTCTATTGAGGTATTTTTTCTTATTTGATATATTAATTGAATAAGGAAGAGATAAGCATTTGGCATATTAATAAACATTTGATTCTTCCTTTTTTTAAGAATTATTTAAAAAAAAAATAAAGTAAAAACTAATTTATCTTATTGTTTGGTCATATTTCTGCACACATACAAAGTGTGTTCAAAGCATTCCCTAAGTGTTAGAAATTAAATCCAATAAATAAAAAAAATATTCTTTACTCCAGTAGAAAAACATTTGAATCGACATTTTACAGTGTTGAATCAAATGTAAAGCTACCACATCATTATAGAAGAAGAAGAGTGCAAAGTCGGAAACTAGGTGGCACTCGTGGCGATACGACGAATTTCACCATTTCCTTCAAGAAGATCTACATAATTCCGTTCACAGATACAGCCAGCACCCGCACATCATCAGCCTGCGCGGCGTGTACGAGGAGGGCGGGCGGCTGCTGGCCGTGACGGAGCTGTGCCGCGGCGGCGAGCTGCTGGAGTACATCACGCAGCGCCGCCACCTGCCCGAGCGCGAGGCGGCGCGCGTGCTGCGCAACGTGCTGCACGCCGTGCACTACCTGCACCGCCACACCGTCGTGCACAGGTCGCTCACGAGCTCCGGCCTATACTTTTATTCATAGATACGGCTCTGTTGCTAATCAATTTAACTTTTTCTTGAAATAATACTTTTTGTATCAGATAATATCGAATACAATTTTTTTTTTTTAATTATTTAACAAACTATTATTTTATGTGATGTTTCAGAGATATCAAGCCTTCAAACATTCTGTTCGCAACTGCTGAGAGACGACCGGAGGACGTCCGCCTCGTCGATTTCGGACTAGCGAAGCAGTTGCGTGCAGAGAACGGGCTGCTCATGACCCCTTGTTACACCGCCAACTTTGTTGCGCCGGAAGTTCTCAAGCGCGCCGGTTATGACGCTGCTTGCGACATATGGAGCTTAGGTTAGTTATAGTTAATAAAAAATTGTGAAATTAATAATTCGTCGTTAACAAATAACATTAATACATTTATTTTTCTTTAGGAGTACTCGCATATATTATGTTCTCCGGTAGAACACCTTTCGCATCTACAGGAGACGACACACCCGAGGCAATTTTAGCCAGGATCGAATCTGGAAAGGTAAATTATTAAATAGTATTTAACTCATCAACTCAAAAAATATATTTCGGCAAAATAAACACGCTTTCTTGACATAAAATTAAATTAAATTTTAAACCTATTTTATTCCCGCAAAAACGTCATCAATCATTCATCAAACATTTTGATGACGTCAGATTGTTAAAAACAACAGTCGTGTATGTACGACCGGTACTCATTCAATGTTAACAGCTATAAATATTTGGTGTTTTTTAATGAAATAATGAATTAAAGTCGCTATCGCTGGAGTGAAATGTACAAATACTAACATTAAAACCCCAGAAAAGTTGTTTATCAAAGTGCCAGATGGTATTATCAATTTTTGCCTGTCTGACGCCAAACCATGGCGGCTCATGTTTTAGTTCATCTTATATACAGACTAAAAATGACGACTTTTAATATAATAAATTAATACATTAAAATGTTTAAGTATGTTTCTACATACATTTTAATTTTTATCAAATTTCATAATTTATTTTCCACTACCGAAAATACTCTATTGAATTTTCTCACACACAATACATTTTTGAAACTAATATAGTCCAATTAGA
The DNA here is from genome assembly GCF_037043105.1 of Vanessa tameamea. Taxonomy (NCBI): domain Eukaryota; kingdom Metazoa; phylum Arthropoda; class Insecta; order Lepidoptera; family Nymphalidae; genus Vanessa; species Vanessa tameamea. The sequence goes on along the minus strand of NC_087319.1, from coordinate 1,669,983 downwards.
AATTATATATGAACACCCAGTGAAAGAACCAACATAAGGCTAACACGCTACTAAGAATTTAATGACAAAAACCTGCTGAAACCAGTAGAACTACATAATGTCATAAAACTGGTATGTTTTGGTTTCTGCCTCGTTGGTCTATTGGCTTTATATAAAGCCACAGATCTCGATGTCTTCGGTTCAAACCCCAGTCCGAGCTGATAATTTTTTTTTTTGTTTTTTTTTTGTAGAAAAATGATTAATTATCAAGCTGTTAACTTTGCCGATCTATAAATTCAAATCGTTTGCTAAAAAGACATTAATAAAGAAGTCATATTATTGAACACAAAATTATATAAAAGATAAAAAGGCATGGAGCTAATACTTGTTGACTTTCAGGCAGGATGATATTATATACAAATGTATTCGACTTTGTATTTCAAATGTTGGAATAGAGTAACCACTGAGTGTATTGCGGGTTGTTCGCGGTAGAATGTACATTCCGAAGCGGTTAAGTAGTATTTCGCGCGGGGCAGGTGGAGACGTCGAGCGGCGCGTGGCGGCACGTGTCGGCGGAGGCGCGCGCGTGCGTGCGGCGCATGCTGCAGCTGGAGCCCGCCCTGCGGCCGCGCGCGCACGAGCTGCTGCGCGAGGCGTGGCTGGCGCGCGACGAGCCCGAGCCGCCGCCGCCGCCGCGCGCCGCGCCGCCCTCGCACGACGACGCGCCCGCGCCGCAGGACCTGCGCCGCGCCGTCGACCTCACCTACCAGGTGCGCCTTACGCGACCACACCACCACGGCACCACGGCACCGCAACCGCTTTTTGATCGGTTCTTTTTTAACTAATTAAAAATTTAATGATTATTTGCTCGTTATAGGCTATCTATTTGTATTTTTTGAGCTGTCACTAAAAAGTAATAAGCATTTACATCTATATCTATAAAATCTGGTAAATGGATCTCATAATGCATACACAAGACACAAATAAAACCAGCAGCCAATAGCCATAGACAGTAGTTGATAGGCATCAAGGAGGGCGGCACGGAAAAGACAGCAACTGCGAACGGAAAGCTATTCTACGGCATATCATTCGTGTCGAGCAAGGCCATCACAGGTTCCTTCTTTAGGAGCTCGAATATCTTGATCAATAGCAATGATACAAATTCTAAGAATAAACTTTAATTTATAATATCTTTTTTTTAGGCTATGACTTCAGCTCCAATGACACCTCATATATTAGGTCCTGTAACTCAATCGACTCTGGCGCAGCGTCGAATTAAACCACAACGTCGGTTCCCGCCCACACAAGTTTAAAGTAACGAAAATGTTAAATGTAAGTAAGCGTCACCTTCAAATTTGTTTTTTTTTTTATATTTGAATGGAAGGCTACCATATGGTTAATGACCAACTCCGCCCATAGAACTTGGTTTTGTTGTAAATATTACTGATACTGTAAATATCAAATCAAATCAATTTTATTCAAGTAAACTTCACAACGAAGCATTTTTGAATCGTCGATATTAAAAAACTACCACCGTTTCGGAAAGCAGCCTCCAGCGAGAAGAAACGGCAAGAAACTCGCATAGTTGCTCTTTTCAAATAAACAGATTTACAATGCTATTTTTTTTACAAAAATATCCCTGTGATGGAACCCGAGCCTAAATCCAGGCGTTTTTTTCTAAAAAGTACTCATTTAATGAATAATAAGACTTATTTATTAATTTAGTCTTAATAAACTTTCTAAATTTCGTAAATGGTAAATTGGTTACATTTCCCGGTATCTTATTATATATGCGTATATCATTGCCCAAAAACGTTCTCTGTACCGTATGCAAACGGAAAGTAGGGGTTAGAAGTTTATTCTTATTTCTTGTATTAATAGTATGTATATCAGCTTTTATGGAATACTTTTGTATATTCTTCTGTATAAACATTATATTATCATAAATATATTGTGAAGCAGCCGTTAATACACCTATTTCTTTAAATTTTTGCGTAATGATGTCCTAGAGCTAATATTATTAATAGTTCGGATAGGTCTTTTCTGCAGAATAAATACTATTTCAATATCTGCTGCATTACCCCATAACAACATTCCATATGACATAAGACTGTGAAAATTACAAAAATAAACTAGTCTAGTAGTACTTATGCCCGTGAGTTTTCTTATTGTTTTTATTGCATAAATGGCACTACTTAGTTTCCCTGCTAGGGCATACAAATGCCCCACTGAAGTTTGGAGTCAAGGGTTATTCCTAGAAAGGCCGTCGACTCAACAAACTCAAGCCTTTCATTATTCAAAATGACGGCAGAAGAATTTTATTTGATATTTGGCAGAGAAAACAAAATACATTTAGTCTTTTTGGCATTTAGTACCAAATTGTTTATGTCAAACCAACCAAGAACCCGCGACAGAGCACGCTTACAACGTCATAGTTGTTTATTTTTCTGTCGAGTTTTAAAATAAGGGATGTATCATTTGCAAACAGTACAATGTCGCAAGTCTTATATACAAAATAAGGTAAATGGTTACATTTATATATATTAAGAACAGGAGAGGTCCTAAAATTGAACCCTGTGGTACACCCATTTGCGCCAGAGCGCCATTTGACTTTGCACCGTTAACAACAACCTTCAAAACTCTTTCATTAAGGTAGGAGGAAATTAATTTCAATGCAGGGCCCTTGATTCCATAATATTTAAGTTTTTCTAGAAGAATATCATGCCTAACGCAATCGAAAGCTTTTGATAAGTCACAAAAAACTCCAATAGCATTTTGTGACTTCTCCCGCGCATCATAAATGTGCTCAACAAATGCTATACCCGCATCAGTAGTCGAGCGACCTTTAGTAAAACCGAACTATTGAGAATGCAATAGTTTATTCGAGTTAAAGTATAACAACAATTGATTAAGCATGATTTTTTCAATAATTTTACTTAATACTGGCAAAATAGAGATTGGTCTATAATTGTTTGGGTCATTTTTATCACCGGACTTAAATAATGGGATTACGTTACTTAATTTTAATAGATCTGGAAAAATACCCGATTGTATACATTTATTAAAGATGATAGCTAAACAAGGAGCCAAGTCGACAATTACGTTGTTAAGAATTGTAACTGATAGATCACTGGTTTTTTCGAGATTTAATGTTTTAAATTTTTTTAATACATCGTACGGAGTTATACTCTCAAAAGAAAATTCTAACTCATTTTGGGGAACGTAACATTTAAGTAAGTCTAAGGCGTCATTGGGTGACGCATTAAGTTATTATGTTATGTTTTTCTTTAATTAAATTCTACCTTCAAATTGAAACCACATGGAATCACAGCAGCATAGGTCCCAGTCAGTCTTTCACAAAGTCTTACCCTGTGTTATATATTTCTTATATCTATACATTATACATACATATATAATAAGTTACTTTATTTCTAGATAATATTGAAGAGCAAATATTAATTTTCAAATGCGCCTACTGCTGGTCGAAGAAAAGAAAATCAAATGCATTGACCCAAAAGACAAGTAAAAACTTTCATAAATCCTTTATGTTGTAATACTATCTCTCCTAGTCAACTTAAAATTCAACAAACCAGGTTTTGGTACAATTTATAAAACGGTTTTTTTTTGTATGCAATCGGTACCTATTGAAAATTCAAGAATGCAAAATTTTTAGTTCATTTAAATAATTTTGAATAATTATTTAACTAACTATTATTAACTGTCCTTAAGCTAAGATAAATATGATCAATAGTATTAAAGTTCTAATGTTCAAATATTTTTTATCTTCACATAAATTTTTGATATTGAAAATGATTATTTTTTCCAATGAGATTGTATATTGTTAATTTAGTGATCTAGGTAAGATGATTGACTGCATACTTAAATGTTATGAATAGCCCCAATTTCAACTCTTTAAGTTCGAATGAATTCAAAGGCACATTCCAAATTCTAATATTAATTTAGTTAGTAATTTATAGGAAGATTAAAAAATATATAAAAATAATATAGGCCAAGTTGTCTTCCTAATTATATTTAAAATTAAGAGATAATTATATTATTTAAAACATTTGTTTGCTACCCACCTTTCTTTAGTCCTACAGTGCCATTAGAAAAAATCCCACTGAAAACTATTTTTTTTTACCTGTGCAATAAAAACTTAATTTCGCATGAGAGTAATCAAAATACTTATCTTTATTTTTATACAGTATTAATTTAGACTCGCATCGTAACTACTTCTTACATTCTATAACAAAATTTTATTTATATTTTTATAAGAGAAAAATATTATTCATTAGTTAAGATAGTCACGTAAGTTTTAAAATATTGATGAGAAATGTATATTTTTACCAATATTTATTTCTGCTATATGATATTTTTTAATAATATTTCTATGGCCTAATGCTATTTATGGAATTATTTTCATAATATCTTATTAAAAAATTAAAGAATCAAATGTCAGTGGTTATAAATGATCTTTTATCGTTTCCTAATTTATCGAATGACCAATAAAATAATAAATTCTACAATAACAGGTTATAATTACACGCTTAAGGCAAACATATACTATTTTTTCGTTGAAATATGTATTTTCTATCTTAGAATATAAGTAACTATGTCTATTTCGTTATATGCTTTAATTAGCGGTATATGCTACATAATTTCTGATGTATTTACAAAGTCGCAATCAATTCTACTATTTATATATTTTTATGTGTGACTGTTTAATTACTCTCTTAAAATTATGTAACTGCCAGCCTGAATTATTTAATATAATAAAAATTAATGCCTGGCGACATTTTTCACATATTTCACTGTATTATTAAAAATGTAATATTATGTATTATCATGATTCCTTAAAAAACAGTATTTTCATATTCATAAAAGAAAAAAATATGTATTTAGGTAGAAAATTTAGTATTTTAAATGTGGCGGTGGTGGTTTTAAAAATTCTATAACAATATTTAATGTATATTTTTGTATTTTATGATAATAATCGTTTTAATTTTTTTGTATTATTGTATTCCATATTCAATTATTATTGCTATGTTATATGTTATTCATAATAGATTTACTTAACCAAAGATTTTTATATATTATAGTGAGGATGTCACAATTTTATCTATGCCATAGTAGCGATATTGCTGGCAAGTTTGTAGTATTGTTGCTAAGGAAGTCGAAACGAAATGATAGTGAGTTGGCGATCGTACTTATACGACAATTATATACCAACCATTAATCAAGCGTTTTTAATATTACTTTCTTAAATTAAATTATCAAAAATTTATATGTATGATTATTTTTCTATAAAGCGATGCATAATATAAAGAATTGTTAATATATTTTCATAATAATGCATCACGAGAACAAAATGTACCATTAAATGCAATTTTTTTTGGGCAACTTGCAAACGGCATTTAGGAAAAATTATATTGGACGTGGATACTTAAAATGTCACAATCCCATTTAAAAATATATATATTCCGTATGATGTATTTACTACTATGAAATATGTTTTCCTTACAGTAATATGTTGCATTAAAAACTATGTTTATTTATATTTGATTCGTATAAGAAATAATATATGTATATAGACCGACTTTCCGTAATAAATCACGGAGTCCGCATCGTGTAACTTTGCCGCTCAGTAAGAAGGCAAGAGAAATCGCGCAGTTTTAGTATAAACAATTTATTCTATAAGTCTTACGATATTAAAAGAAAAATATAAATATATTTTTGATAACTAATTAAGTAAATGCCTGATGATAAAAATATTGGTCCGTTTCCGCGTATTTGTCAAAAACCAACCACTTTAAACTCAAAATAACAAAGCCAATTGTCGAACACCATATGTTCCTAACACTATGACAACAATAATAATACATATAAACAACAAGTAACACCGACTATCTGCTGTACTATATGCAACGAGGAGGCAAGGATGAGTCGTTTAGGTCGTAATATTGACTACTGCGCAATCAATTTCGGCCTACCTCAGAGCGGCAAAGTTAAATTAAACCCAACTGAAAATATCACATTTCTTTAGTTATACTATGCAATTTAACATTTATTGCTTCGTTTAAATTTCCAGTATATTTATATCGTGAATATTATTAATCGCGTACACGCACCAGTACCCAGATAATTCGGTACAAAAATATATTATATGTATATTAGATGGTATAACAATTACATGCAACTAATGGAATTGAATTAAAATTAAATGCTTTTCGAAATAGTCACAGTATTTGTACTAATAATAAAAATATTAACTATTTCTAGAAATAACTTTACTGGTACATATCTGATGTTAAGCATGTCATTATATTATCATATCATGATTATATTATTCAACATTTCAGAGAAGTTGGATTTAAAATTGGAAAATTTTATAATTACTTCATCATATAGAAGCATTTGAATGTTAATGGGTATTGGACTACAGATGATCTTTTAATTAAGAAAAATCAAAAATATTCATAATTATTTATCGTTACTATATTAAGTATATGAATACTTATTTACAATTATCGTTTGTATTATTTTTCTTACGAATTTTACATCATGAAGTCTAAATACCCTTTTAATTATTATATCATAATATGTTAGACATTTCACTATCCATTTGTAGTCTTAATATACATATGTATATAGTGCTCAAATAATAATAACATAAATTATAGCTCTTATCGATACAGACATGAAGATGGGAGTACATCAATTATATGTTACATATTACATCAAATAATTATATATTTTATAGAATATTGTGTGCTAATGTAGTCTTAGTTTCTGTCACATTATAATATATTAAGCAATTTAAACAAGATGTACTTTGTAGACAGTTTCATCATTGGATCGAATGCAAATGCACTATATATAAAACTAATGTTCAAATTTTCCACTATTATGATATCATAACTTAGATGTTGGTATACCATTGTGTAAATTATTATGGTGACACTTTGACAATGGAACCTTGTTGAATGAAGCTTGCCTGCACACTTGTTGAATACTTACATATAGACAAATATTTTCTTATTAGATGACCTACACTGTTGTAGTTTTTTCTATGACACTGTATAATCAATTGTTATTAACAAATGAAGATAATTTTTATACAAAAAGTTGCAACACAGGACCATAGAGTATGATAAATCATTAATGCTAAAATCTATGATCTTTGTGGTGTTAATGTTAAAGTTATTTTGTCACATCTATCTATTTTTCTATCTTTAAAATATAAATCAACTGAGTAACAGTAATTTGTTTGTTAATGTAGGCTCTCATATATGTATAATAATTACAAATGTAATATATTGTTGATATTGCTTACATTTCTGTTTTATTTCTAAAAAAACCACTTGTCCTAATTTAATTTTTTACCTATATATCTCTGATAAGACAATCTGTTATTTTCCTCTGTCTGCGTATTTATGAAGTGTAATGTATTATTTAGTGGTTTGTGTATAATTCAAAAAAATTGTTCCGAAATCTTAAATGCACATACCTTGCAAAATTGAAACAAGTTTCACCCTCAAAATATCATTTATTGTAGAGGATGATAATAAATAAAAAAACAATTACTTAACATGTACACCCTTTAGAGTAGGTGCTGTAATAGAACCCTTTCCTGGAACAATTAAAGGACTTCCCTTATAACAAGCAACACCTTCATCATTTGTTTTGAGATCAGGGGCACATGTTTCAAATATTTTTTTCTTAGGGTTTAGTTGTGCTTCTGGTTCCCGAGGATAGCCTTCACATGAAACAAGATCACCAGGAGTAGCTCCATTGGGTGGGATAAGTACTTCAACTTTTTCAGGAGATGAAGCACACATAACCATTGCTTCTGAGGTAACTCCACGCATCTACAAAAATAAATATAAATTGTGTAAATCTTAAGTTATATTATAAATGTGAAAGTGAGTTTATTACAATTTTACATCTTAACTGATCAGCTAAAAATCATGAAGTTTTGCATACAGATGTCATGTGTAAATAAAATATACCAAAATAAGTAATGACCAAGGATTATGTCAAAAAATATTTGCAATGATTGTCATTGATAAAATAGTTAAATTTAATTTTTACTCTATTACCTTGACAGGTTTCAAGTTGCAAAGGACCATAACAATCCTCTCTTTCATTTCTTCAATCGGAACATGATTGACAAGACCTGAAACAACTGTCCGTGGGTTGTCTTCACCACAGTCAATCTTTTCTACATATAATGAGTCTGCATCCGGATGTTTATTTATGTCAACAATCTTGCCAATTCTAAGGTCCAACTTTCTAACATCAACAATCGGTTCGATGATTGTAACTTTTTGCAGTGGCTTATCTTTACTCTTCTTAACATCTTTTTCTTTTTTCTCTTTTTTAGGAACAGGTTCCGCATCATCTATAGGTTTTGAATCTGCGATTGTTTTACCAGGTAACGGATATTGCTTTTTACCATTTTGTATTTCAAGTCTTATTAACTCAGCTTTTGCTTTTTCAACTTGACTCAACAAAGATTCATTCTCTTGTGTCAGCTGTCTAATTTTTTCTTCGACTTTAATTTTTTTAACTTCATCTAGCTAGAATAATTCATACATTATGATTAACTTATGCTCATCAAATTGGCTACAAAACTCAAGGTAACGAATATATATATATATATTATACTTCTAAAAAATTTAGATTTACGGAAGTAAATATAAATTGATAAACTGTAAATTAAGAATAACAATCAGTAGTTTTATTTTCCACTGAAGCAAATTCTTCTAACCTTATTTTTTAATTCAGCTAGTCGTTTCTCAGCCTTTTCGGCATTATTAATTAATTTAACTGTTGCATTATTAGACATTTTTCTTATAATAATTCGGAAATTCATACACGACTTTTCAAATTAAAATGTTTCAAAAAGTATCAACCACTACGTTTAGCCGATACCTGAAAATTATAACCTACAAACTTCTTAGTAGTTACAACCTCAGAACTTATTTTAACTTTTTACATTTGACAGTTGACACATCATAATCCTTGTTTTGATACGGGTTTGGATATATTTTTGCGCTATGGACCTCACAGATTATTTTCAAAAGATGATAGACATAAATATAATACTCTATGCTATAAGAAGAACATTATCTCCAGTCTATTTAATATATAATAATACTAGTGACCCACCCCGGCTTCGGACGGGTGCAATGCTGATACTAAATTTACTACAGAATGTTTTACAACGTTTACAGTTTTTCAGGCATTAGACAATGCAAACCGCTGTCCCTGCGTTTTAAATCTGTAATAACTTCGAAATTATTCATTTAAATTACTTGCTGAAAAGGGCCATATTGATCTTTATTAAATGCACAATGTATTTAAGGTACTTAATTGGATAAGGATTAAGACTTTAGTGCTTAAAATCGCATCGAAAATAAGCCATTATATCTCGTAAAAAGTAAAGGATAAAAATGCTTATTGTGGGTTATCCCTAAGAAATAGACATATACCAACGCGGATTTTTTTGAAGATCTTTTTAAGGTGTACAATATTGTAGTACATTATTTTTATCTATCTCGTAGGGTTCAGCGTTTGCAATGTAAGTGCAAAAGAAGTGTTTATTTACGACATCACTTTAGAAATCTATTAAATGATCGGTGTTTCTCTATTATATTGTGCATGTATACCATGCATATAAATCTTCCTCTTGAATCAGTATCTATTAAAAAATACCGCATCAAAATCGGTTTTGTAATTTTAAAGATCAAAGCATACACATTGACAGACAGCGGTAAGCGACTTTGTTTTATACTATGTAATGATAATAGTTTTATTCTAGAACATAATATGTACATAAAATTATAATAACATTTTATTTATACAATTAGGTTGACTACTCTTATATGAGCAAGCGGAACATAAAAATGGATTTGAATGATTGTTATTAATAACTAATTTAAAACATTTGTATATGTTTATGAAAAAAACATATTTACGACGTATAAGTTGATTTTGAGAATTATTTTTTATTGATGTTACACATCAAGGCTGCTACCTGAGAAAAACTAAACTGAGTCCCTAAACTAAGTCTGACTGATCATTCCCTCCATAATGGTAGACAATCACTAGATCGCTGACCCCTTGATGGCTCAGCTGAGAAGAGTCGCTTCATAATATGAGCTGCTTCTCATATTAAGGAGCGAATTTTGCAGGCGCCGGCTTTTTGATTTTACAAAGGTTTTATAGGACAGATCTCAAAAGAGTTCTCGCATTTAACGAGAACCGAGATGGCCCAGTGGTTAGAAAGCGTGTGTTCTGCCACATGTGGTTTCCACCAACCCGCATTGGAGCAGCGTTGTGGAATATGCTCCAAACCTTCTCCTCAAAGGGAGAAGAGGCCTCTAGCCCAGCAGTGGGAAATTTACAGGCTGCTAATGCTAAAATTTAAAGAGTTACCGGAATATTGACCGGTTAGTAGACTCTACGTCTTCGAGGTGCCGTATAAGAAAGGCAATCAGAATTTTCTCGCTTTCTATTCTCGTTCAGCAGTACTAATTACTATCGTGCTATATCTATATCTATATATCTAGATGTTGTTATTTATTTATAAATGTGCTTTGTTATTGTTGTTTTTTAGGTTTATGTTTAATTTATGGTTGTGCGATTATTCTAATATGTACATATAATAATAAAATACACATATAATGCACATATAATAAAATAATCGTATAACATATTTTTTCGTAGAAGTTTTTATTTTATTTAATCCTTTGAAATAGTTCCTGCCGCTGAACATCCGTACTTTTATAAACGTCATTTGCTAGAATGATATTTTTTTTTTACCTTTGCCGTAGTCGGAAAATATTGTCCAAAACATTTTTGCTAACGCTTCTTCGCTCAAGAACTGTCATTGTCGATTTATTTTAAAAAAGGTCTGCCGTGCTATTAGTATGGGATTCTAATTTCTATATATTCCATTCTATATATTATATTCCATTATAAATTAACATTTGGCACTCATAAACAGTAAGTAGTAAATAGCAAGTTATTAGGAAAGAACCAGAGCAAATGATTCAATGTTTCGAAATCGTACATATATTTCTTTTTGTAAGTTTTTATTTAGTGAATTTGATAATGTGGTACCCACGGCAGCGCTTGTTTTATTGTACTCTAACAAAATATACCGTTACAAATGATTTTCTAATTCTAAGTATATAACATTGTTGTACAAAATTCAATATTACAAAATAAAAATAAACGCTTTTTAGTAAAATAAAATTACCAAAAAATTAAAAAAAGGTAATTCATGAATAGCTGTCATGCCACTGTAAAGGCAAATACAGATTTCCAAAAAAAAAGATAATTTTATGCTTATAATAAAAAATAAAAAGTACGAGTACATTGTTCAAACAATTGGTTACTATTATTACTATATTTAAAACCATTAGGAATATAATATCAGTATAAGCAGATTGATATAAAACTATTAAAAATACATAATTAACATTAAATTGATTTTAAGAAAATGGCGGGTTTGAGAGGAGTCATAGAACCCTCTAATATATTATATAATTTTACCTTTTCCACTTCCCAGTCTGCCTAATTTTTCGTCTATTAAACACTGTATATATATTTTTTGTTGATATGTAAATAATTGGGTAGGTGCCAACAATTAGAATTGCTGAAGATTAATATCAATTTACAATTTCATAATTTGTGAATAATATAAATATTTCCTACTTTTCCCTGATATTAATTACTCTTTTAATTTTGACTATAATTTGTTATATTATCAAATACAGATATTATTTAATTTGTTTTCAATAGTAATTGAAATATATAAAAATTACGTGGCTGAAGAAATGGCAGCACTATGCAACTACATCACTTTAAAAAAAAAAATTAACCAACATGGCTGTTGGAATGGCGTCATAAATAGTTACTGACGTTGTTTATATTTGTGCAAAAATAATTTGTCGTTGTGATACATTATTTACTGTCTCTTTTGCAGTGTGTCAAATACGATGTAACAATTGTATTGATCGTGTAAATGGACGATATACGATAATGTGTTAAGAACCTTGCTGTGAAACAATGTCAAACAATACTGTCGGCTCGTCGGGGCATGCTCCCGGCAAAATACGTGGACCTGGAAGACCGCCTAAACGTACATGTACTTGGTGTGCTGAGAGCAAAACTCCTTTAAAGTATGTTTTACCAACCGAAAATGGGAAAAAAGAATTCTGTTCCGAAACGTGTTTGTCAGAATTCAGACAGGCATATAGCAAAGGCGCTTGTCTTAATTGCGACAATGTTATTCGCGGTAATGCTCCTTCCAGTAGCAAAAACTTCTGCTCAACGTATTGTTTAAATAAATACCAAAAGAAGAACGAAAAACGAACAACTTCTCCACAGTCTGGCAATGGAGCAAATGGTACTGAAAATCATCCCAATAATAATTCTGCCGGATCATTTTATGATATTTATCAGTTGTTTGATTGGAATGAGTATATGAAAGAAACAAACAGCGCTGCAGCACCACAAGATTGCTTTAAGCAAGCTCCAACACCACCAGTGAATGATTTCAAAGTAAACATGAAACTGGAGGCCTTAGATCCTCGAAACTTAACTTCCACTTGCATAGCTACAGTTGTAGGTGTTTTAGGGCCGCGGTTGAGGTTAAGACTTGATGGAAGTGACAACAAAAATGATTTCTGGAGGCTGGTTGATGCTGGGGATATACATCCTATTGGTTACTGTGAAAAGAATGACGGTATGTTGCAGCCACCGCTTGGTTTTCGTATGAATGCTAGTAGCTGGCCAATGTTCTTGCTTAAGACATTAAATGGAGCAGAAATGGCTCCAGCTAAAGTATTTCAAGAAGAACCACTCACACCTAAATCAAATGTATTTGTTGTTGGTCAAAAATTAGAGGCTGTTGATAAAAAAAATCCCCAGCTTATTTGCTGTGCAACTGTTGGGGCGGTTAAAAATGACCAGATACATGTTACTTTTGATGGTTGGAGAGGTGCTTTTGATTACTGGTGTAGATATGATTCAAGAGATATTTTTCCTGTTGGATGGTGTGCAAGGGCAGGTCACCCCTTGCAACCACCAGGACAAAAAAGTGCTAGTGCACCATCTAGGTAAGACATCTAATATATCATTTCTATGAGAATTATCAAGTAGTATATGGAATGTATTAAAAACAATAAAAAACTATATTTTGAAAAGATAAAAAATGATTTCTGAAAAAACTTAATATATAAATATCTCTAATTTCAGATTTAAGTTCCGAACAAGTGGTATCCCTAATCCTGCCTTACCGGAAGGTGGATCGACAGGTACGGGAAACACTAATGGAACAAATACAGTGACTCCTATTGCAAATGTGGTGTTGCGTCTTCGGAGTAGCTGTTCTGGTGGTAGTTCTGCATTACCAACTTCTGTGACAGGAGTGGGTGCTTCTGGTGCTGCTGAAAATCTTGTTAAGGAATTGCTCAATTCTCACTCAGACCCACAGAAATTGACTCGGGCAATACTCACTGCTTCAAGTAGTTATTCAAATATAACAAACGTACAGGTGAGGCGAGGTTATTGATAATTATGAACTTTAAATCAAAATCGAACTATATTTTATTTAAGCATGATTTTTGAGGCACATTTGAATTGTTAGTGTATAAGGATAATTTTTAGAATCAGCAAGATCCAACGACAATAGTTACATTTTTTCATTTATCAAAAATTTATGTAAATTATGGGTATCTGTAACTTATTTAGATACCCACTAAAATATAGTACATGTATATTTACTTTAAGTCCCTGATATAATATCTGAGTAATAAATATGATATATAAATATATATAATTTTACTATGTGGTGCAGAAATGTTTAACACAAGGGCCAAATAAAAGACTTAATAGCTTATTATTAAGATTGAATTGCATATTATTTTACAGCCATTTTGTAATATTATATAAGAGGAATACTGTAATTGTATTTTTATATTTTTTTTGTATCTCTTTTAAATCTTAATGAATTAATGCAAAAATCTGAGATAGAATATGTCTCCACAAGACTTTCGCAAGTAGGATACTGTTTGGCAAAATGGTTTAAACTAATAAAATTATAAAGAATATTATTATTATCTAAACTGTATAAATATTAAATCTAATGTTATATAAAATATTTAAGTTTTCATAATTTCTTACAGGTTTCTTCAGGAAGTAAGAGTTACTCAGTAAAAGTACCATTGGAGTTGACAACAGATGAATTAAAAAATTGGTTGAAGTTAGTTTGTGCTGGTGTTGGATGCTGTGTTGGAATGATAGAGATAGATACAGGAGAGGCTGCTGGCCGGCCCTGCACACTGTGTGGTGAATCTACATCTAACACTGTTACATCGGCTGCTCCTGTAAAAAGGGCAAAAAGTGTAAGATAATTATTCATATACTATATTGCAATTAAGTATAAAAAAAATGGGGTTATGTAGCTTGCTAGATTTCACCAATGGTTTTGTTACAATATTTAAAAATAAAATACATAAAAAATATTATATAATATAAATCAATAAAATTGTTATTTGAATAGTGAGCAAGTTAGTAGAAACAATTATTTTGGTAAAGAAATATTTAATATTATACTACTTGTAATATATGTAGTACATTATCTACTTGCCCATAATATCCCACTTATTTTTGGGTATAGAGTTTAAACTCACAGCTTTCCTAATTTTAGCTCTTATATTGCTTTGAATATTGCTGGTGCCTTAGGTGCCTCTGCCACTATATGGATGATTTAAGCATCCTCATCTTCCACATATGGATCAAATGTAAAAAAAATCATGATCAGCACATATGACACCAAGGGATAGAATTCAAGGCTTCCAATAATGTCCCACAGATAAGTTTTAGTAGCATTTCATTATTGTTAATATAATATTACAGGAGTCACCTACTGGTAGCCCAGTGAATGGATCTGGGGAGACATCAGGCGGAAAGATGGCGCGGGTTTCGCCCGAGAGGCCGGAGCCCGCGTCGTCCACGACGGGCGCGCCGCCGCCGCCCTCGCCCACCACGGCGCCCGCCGACTGGTCCGTGGAAGATGTGATAGGCTTTATAGCCGCAGCTGATCAAGCTCTAGCGGCACATGCTGATCTCTTCAGAAAACATGTAAGTTGTTATAATATTTTACAATATAGCTATATATAATGTCGATAAATAAGCGGTAACATTCTTCAGATAGACAATATTTGTACATTAAAAAGGGACTGAGAATCGCTTACAAGATTGCGACAATCATCCAAGATATCTAAGAATGCAGATGTATCAAAAGTCAAGGTTTGGAATGCTAGCAATAGTTGCTTACTATAGTAGTACTAAAGACAAGAGTTGTTAAAAAAAATTACAATGACAACAAATGCACTTGTATAATATTTAAATAAAAATCAAAGATCATTTAAAAAGAAAACGATAAAAAATCCTTTTTTGTTAGAGTAAAAGAAATTAAGTTTTCGTTTTACATAGCTCATATAAAATGAAAAACAATAGTTTTACAATATACTAGAGGGAAATAGTAGTAATTCTATGATAACATGCATTGCTAATATAATATTTATTAACGTATGTTTATATGATATGCAGTGTATTATGAAACATTAATGCACTAATAGAATGATATCAAAGAGCCGAATTTTTACTAATGGTGGAAATATCCGCGAATCCGACTCGAAGGACCAATAAATGTAACGTTAAAGATAACGCGATTGTAAACCACTATCTATCTGACCTGACTACATTGTTTCGATTTTTGTTTCACAAATGATCAAGATATGGTATCTGATCAGTTCTCGGACTTTGTTGCAAGACTATGATGGTCGAAAATTTAATACTTCTGAATAATAGTGACATCTATTTTAAAGTTTGTATGATCCAGCTATAAAGACAAAGGAGCAGTAAGGCTTAATAATAGCAATAAAAATTACCAAATAATTTCAATTATAAATATTAAAAATTTAAAGTATGTACAATTAATATAATTACGATTAGGAATATTATGAAAGTATTCATTTTTTGAAATTTTACACATAAAACAGTAAATAGTAATTGATATAAAACACTTTTATTGTTTACAGGAAATAGATGGAAAAGCCCTGCTATTACTGAATTCAGATATGATGATGAAATACATGGGACTAAAGCTTGGTCCTGCATTGAAAATATGTAATTTAGTTTCGAAAATTAAAAATCGTCGACACTATAGCACTTAGTTATAAAACACTAGTAAGTTTTGAAACTATGAGTTTCTGTTTTAATAGTGTAAAATATAGCATTTGCTTAAAGTATTTTTGCAAGCATTTCATACAAATAACTATTTCTCTTGCTATGTATAACTTCACGTTGAATCTCTGCATCAAATTGTTTATAAAAATAATCACATTAAAAGGAACAGTACAAAATTTAAGGACTATTCTATTTGAAGGTTATTTATGACTATTTAAATTTATTGATTTTATAAAACCAAACGAACTTTGTTCAGAGTTTTAAAGTGTACAATTTTACTATTTCTTGTAAGATAAAATAATAGTATAGTCATGTAAATAAAGTATTTTCATTGAGTGAACATGCATTTAATGTAGTTTGTACTCATTTAGCAGCATGAAATTGTATTATCGTAAGACTTGAGAGTTTGTTATACATTTTGCTTTATTATTTGTTATTTCTCTTGTATATACTTTAAAAGAATTGGCTAGTCGTATGCAGTACTGTGCATAATCAAATAACGCCTAACGGTTATTGTAGCCCATGCAATTTGGTTGACTAAAACTTTTGGATCAGTATCGTAAATATTATTCATTCGAACACCGGTACAATATCCTTATATAAATATTAACACGATATTGAATCCAGTTAAATTATAAATGTCATTTGTAATAACGAAAGATTAAATTCTATACAATGTACAGAAATTTTATTGTAGATTAGGGTCTTAGTGCCTTTCAATAATTAGGTGTACTTAAAATGCCTGTCCCTCTAGGAGCAAGTGCTCCGACCTCATTGAAATGATAACTCCAATAATAATAAATATTATATTTAGGAAATATTGTCGACATAATTTATTTAAAAAAAAATAATATTTACAATGTCATTAGAATCTGTGTTTGTTATAGATATTGATATGACCCTGTCTATTTTAACTAGTGATGTTCCTCGTTTGTCATTTTGATGTTTTTTTTTTTTATTTGACAAGCAATTATTTCATGTATATCTTTATATGTTTCATAATAATAATAATAAATATAATTTGCCATTTGAAGGGTTATTATAATGTGATATTTCACTGTTATCTGTTATAGTGATAAATAATTAAAATATAATAAAATTATGTTGCATTATAAATTAAGTGATATTCTAAGTTTATACATGACATAACTACTAAGGTGTAGAACATTATATCATTGGCGCGTTGCCCATATTGTTGCTGTAAATATTTTTAATATGTATTTCGAATGTATTTTTTTTTAATTTAATTCAAGTTCCATTAATTAGCTTTTACATAGAACATAATGATTGCATTTTTTCATAAAAATAATTATTTGCGATTTCAGTCTGGTGTTGTGACTTTGATTAATTTAGTATTTGTTTTTTTTTTTCTTGTTTAAATAATTATTATTTATGAGTCAATATTTTAAAAGATATCATAAAATGTAGCAATAAATAATGTGTTATCTAATATATGTATTCACTGTTTCAGAGTACACGCGATTATAATGTATGGGTCTGTAAATAGTACATAGGTACAATAGGGGGAATGTGAAAGTATTTTCACATTACAAAGCTATTATTTTATTACGGTAGAATTTTTAATAATTTTATGTAAATAGCTGAATAATGAAACAGATGTGTATAAATAAAATAAAGTTCGAATATAATTGATGCGTTTTTATTTTTTTACGTCTGGTAACATTCTACGAATAACATACGGATGCGTTCTATTTAAAAAACGATGATTAATATAAGGCTCCACAGTTAATAAAAACACAACTCGAGTTAAAATTAATTGTGCTTAATTAGTTTGTTCCCGTCTACACGCACATTTTTAAATTTAAATGAATAAAACGTATCCGGTATGAAGTTATTTGTCAGAGAAATAAGGTTAACGACACGACATAGTCACATATGCCGCAGAATGGGTAACCGTTGGAGCAGACTGAGTGGAGACAGTTTGTCGGCGTATCTATAGGTACATCTATATGGATATTTGTAAGGCAAGCAGGCAGGGATTGGAGGAGAGCTGTTGATCGATAACAGTGGCGTGCCATGGCTTGGCATAGTGCCAGCTGACTGACTTTGGCTGTTGATGACTATGATGATGAAAGTCTATTGAATTTAAATATTTATTTCAGTGCTTTTCAAATTTCTTAGTAAGAAGATAAATTACAAAGGACGTCCACCATCGTTAGAGGTAATTGTCGATAATTTCTTAAATTACCTCATCAAAATAGACTTTTAAGTTATATCGACGCAGTTTGGATGTACGATTATCTCAAATCAGGTCTGACTTGGCCCGTGCTCTCCTTGTACATGATATCGGTAAAACTCTCCTTGCAAAGTTAGATGCAAATGTCATAAATACAAGTCACGGTTTGGGCTTTAACGAAATGCATATCTTTAGAAAATCTCAGGATGAAATAGTTACATCATTCTCACAAGACAAAAGTGCCACGGAGCTTAAGTCAACACTTCAATCCCATAAACAGTTAATGCCCAGGTTCATAAGTAAAGAGAGCTGTGTTGGGTTCTCGAAATAAATGGAAGGAACGGGACATCAAATCTTACTACGTCAAAATTAAATCTATATGTACCAAATGCATGCAATGAATTGAAAAATGCAAACGATTTAAAACGCAGGGACATAGCGTTTTGTATTGTCTAATGATTGAAAAACTGTGGGCATTGTGAGACATTTTGTAGTATATTTAGTAACAGCATTGCATCCATGCGAAGCCGGGGCGAGTCGCTAGTATATCTATAAAAATAAATAACTAAATTTTACTGCTCCTATATTTAGAGTAATGAATACCGCTAATTAATAATTAAGTGTTAACATTAATTAATCGTTCTAACTTGCTCTCTAGATAACATCGTTAAAACTTAACATAATATAGGTATATATATGTAACAGGTTAAAGTCATCTCACGTTGGACCATTAGTATTTATATTGGTATTATCTAGGAAATAGGTGTTTGCCCAGCACTGATTAGGTATGTGCTTATGGAGTATATGGTTTTTGATAAACTCATATGTATTTTAATCAACTCTTATTAAAAGGTTTACTAAAAAAATATTTTAGTAAAAAATCATTGTATAAAAAAAAACAATAGTTATGATTTCATTTTACGTTAATTGCTCCACTATCAGTCGTTGCAACAGTGCATTTAACATTTAGAACAATTTACACACTAATTATTGTTATTTATTCATCTTATGTGAATATGTATATTTTTAATTTACTGTCTGTCAAAGTGAACGGATAAAATTAAGATATAAACCTTGACTATTTAGCATCATTCTACGTTTGACGATCCGTGCTCTACATGCTAGGACTACTCTCCGTCTAGGTTCTCCGACGTATGAGACCTCAGACCAGTGGGACCAGTGAGATCCGCAACAAATATTTGATAGCAACAGTTGCTATGCCGCAATTGCCCCACAGCCCATTGCAACTTCATAAAACACTTCGTTTTACCGCACATAAAACGTGTGAATTGAATCCACATAGGATTATGTAAACATTTTTGACACTTTTCTTTAAAATATAAGTATGTAGGTGGGCACCTGTTTTAAGAATTTAACGTAACTTTTCCTTAATTTAAATTTGCACATTGGTTCAAAAATTTAAAAAGTTTTGAATCATACTTATGCTTTAAATAAGAAAGTTTTTTTATATCCGCATTATGCAAGCATTACACACACGTAATTTATAAATATATGTTATAGAGCAGTACATAATTGCTCTATAACATATATTTATTTATCTTTGTATTATTTTATTTAAATCGACTATTATTAAATAGATTACTATAAGTAGTATAAGAGAAAGTCGTTAAAACTGTCGTTGTCGAATGATTACATAAATATTATATCTATATATTTTAATGAGCCTTCCTGATAGATTTCGACTATTTTCTAGTAAGACAAATATCCTGCCCAGGGTATATTATGGTATAGCATAAACCAATGGGACAGAAATCGGACACTATCAGAGAAAGATTCAGGCGGAAGACCAATGACTTTACGAGCTTGATGAATAAAGATGTGTAAGTACTGTCAGCTTCTAATCTCCGCGCTACTGAGGCCGAGTATTATAGGAATTCGGTGGCTAGCCTCTAGAATTAAGTAGGTGTTTTTCACATAGGTGTGTTATAAAATTTTAATTTTAAGAATTGCCTAAATAATTTTTATCATCATTTTATTTAAATACACTGTGATTTGCTGGTTGTAATTTTATGCCCTCAATTAGTTAAAGAGCTAAGATTAAAAGACTAAGACTTTGTCGTATGTTTATTCGGGATTCGCGCTAAAACTACTTTAAATACGACAGATTTTATGACACAGCGGTAGCTTCGTCCTTGAGTAGAATTAGATGAAAATTTTGATTATTTAATTAACTGAACATAACAGATATAGATAAATAATAAAACCTGTTTCTTATATACCGTTTATAGCGTGTTATATGAAAAAAAATGCCTAGAAATCAGAAGAAGTTTCACGAAGACGCGGAGGAGTCATTAAATAGTCACATATAATAGTCATCTCACGCACACACTAAGAAATCATCTAAACACGAGTGTTATCTATACTAATGCATGTCGAAAATTAAGCAAAAAAAAAGATCTAAATATTCGTGTCTTCTGTCAAATTACTTTTTTGTCCCATTTGCTGAAACACTTGGCCCTTGGAGTAATGGTGCAAAAAACTTCATCAAATTATAACACCTCGCCTTATTTCCTCCATTAGTGACAGGAGGGCTGGTTCGTTTTTAGCCCAGAGGATCGAAATTGCGATTCAACGGGAAATGCTGCTAGCATTCATGCACCCATTCCACGCGGTCAATTTATACAGTAACTATTTTTAATTCAAATTTGTATATATATTTAAGCACTTAATTTTATCAATTCTTATGTTAATAAATTTAATAAAATTCTTAGATTAAAAAGTATTTAGTCAGTATAATTAAATTACAGAAAGCGTGGAGGGGCGCGTCTTCGTATGTAAATAGACCTATAATTCAATACCTTCCATATGTAACTAACCAATTTCGACCAAATTCTTCAATAACATATGCATTTATTTCTTGAATCGTGTAATAATTCATTTATCAATTACGTTGACAATTTAAAAAAAAAACACTAAATATTCTCATTTCTTATGCATAGTTACATAAATTGATTGACATTTATGATTATTGCTCTGCTTCTTAAAGTCGTAGCGTAAAATTACATTTCCTTTAAAATTCCTCAATAAATTTACTATTTAACGCAATAACGAAAATAATACTTTTTAGTTCATCGCGTTCGAAATTACAAACTGTTTTTTTTTCTTTATAAAACCGCTAGTAGGTAGTTACAGGAAAATCAGTTTGTAATCTTATTTTGTTGGTCATTATGCCATCGATTATTTTTTCATTGCCGATCTTCACCGTTTACATTAATTATTTAATATTCAGTTTCCAAAACATTATATTTATAAGTTAGAAATGTATATATAATATACCTACAATAAGTTATAAATCTATATCACGTTTAAATGCATTTAATGTCAGTACTATCGCGGTTCGCGACAAGCGGGAGCACCACTCAGTGGCGCGAGCGCATTATCAAAAAGACTAAAGAATACCAAGCCAGTCTGTTGCTGTATGCCATTGGATAAACATTCACCGCCTATCCCCAATGATACGAAAGTGTGTGATTACTTATTAGTGTTTTAGTGCAGAAAGCAGACTCAGTACCATGGAGCTTCAAAATCACAAAGAGGAAAATGGTAAGAATGTTTGTGGTGAAAGTACACGGCCTCGATATTGCAAATATTGAGGCTCTAACCTTGATTATAAGCTGATTCCAGTAAAGACATCAAATAATACATGTCTCTTTTGCATGTTAAATTGAACGAATTAAATGGTTTCTTTATTACAAATAAGCTATTCATGTTAAGTGAAAAAAATAAATTGAACGGTTAACTATATTTCGAATAAATTGCTTACGGTTATTCGTTCTAAATACATTTCTTTTTTTTTAAACCTTAACATAGTAATGAACTTATTTGATTGCATAAATCGTTTTAAATATTCAATAAATTTTATGATCGTTATTTGTATTGTATTACCATGATAATAATATGAGCTTAATAAATTAAGATTCGCTTTAATTATTTTCAATGTTATAATAGAGCGGGAGTTGATATTTGACCTTTAAATAATTGTTTTAAAGCCTTGGAAGGCTTGTAAAATAATACAATAAAATTATATTTATAGAAAATTTAATTAACATTATCACTAAAAAACTTTTTAAGTGATTACAAAAAAGGCCGAGAGTTTTTGTAGCTGAGTCAAAGATAAATTTCTAAATAGTTATATTAGTGAATACTCTTTAATGCTAGATGAAATTTCTGTAAAAAATATTCAAAGATTATCGCCATGTAAGTCATACGCAATGATTATCAGTGGAAAAATATTCCAACGTGCCAGACTTCGTGGTAATGTTCATCAATAAATTGTTGTTTGTGTAGTAATTAATATATAATAAGCAATATAAGAATGTGAGCCCGGCATTTAATATTATGTTATATACCAACTGTCACTAGGTATTAGAAACGTAATTTTAATTAGTTTGAAAGTTGAAAAACTTGTTATAGCAATAAATCAACTCACGTAATATAAAAATTATAAATATTATATATTATTTAAATATATAAGAAAATTATCTAATATTCATAAATAATAAATAATGATGATATTGCCCATGTTTAACAAATGTACAATTTTTAAGTGTTTTTAATAAAGTTTATAATTTATTGATATTTAATAACATTTTCATTTTTCATTTACAGGCATAAGTTCAAATCAAAATGTTCCGAATCAAGATCTCATACAAAGAGTGACAGGATCTTTCGGAAAATATCAGTTATACTTGTGTTTATTGATATTTTTATCAAAGTTTCCGGTGGCTTTTCACCAAATGGCCATTATATTTCTATCGCCAAAAGTAGAATACGATTGTGAGGGTTCTGGTAACAATGCAACATGTCCATGTCCGAATCCACAATATGATACTTCGATATTTACAAACTCCATTATTATGGAATGGGATTTGATATGTGATAGAAAATGGCTAACGAGTTTTACGCAAACGTTGTTTCAACTAGGAACTTTATTGGGCAGTGTACTGTTTGGAATGGCTTCTGATAGGTAAGGTAATTAAACGTGACCATTATATTAGATATTTTTGAAATAAATGCTATAAAAAAAACAAACATTCATTTAGTTGTCTTGCTATCGATGTATCGGACATCTTTAGTGTTCAATTAGTCATTCATGGGATTGAATTATGTTTTCAAGTATTGATTTTCTTATTTTTAAAATAATTATGATTTTTTGTTTTTAGGTTTGGAAGAAAAAGACCTCTCTTACTAGCAGTTGTCATTCAAGTCTCAATGGGTATTGTAGCCGCATATGTTCCAGATTTTTGGACGTTTACGTTCGTTCGATTTTTAGTAGGAATGTCTGTTGGAGGTACAATGGTCACCGGCTTTGTAATGGTTATGGAATTTGTTGGGACAAAATATCGAGATGTCATTTCGGCTCTTTATCAAGTCCCTTTTAATATGGGTCACATGTTGCTGCCAGTTTTTGGATATTTCCTCAGGGACTTCAAGGAGTTTCAATTTGCTATTTCTGTACCAGGGATTATTCTCCTTTTATATTTCTTTCTAATACCCGAGACGCCGCGTTGGTTGGTAGCAGTAAATAAAACGGATGAAGCTATTACAATTTTGGAACGAGTAGCTAAAGTGTAAGAATTTGCATTAATGATTGTATTAAAATATTCTGTGATAAATACTTAATTATTAAATAGTATGTATTATATTTTATAGAAATAATCGTCCGACTGAAAACATAAGAAGGGATGTGGAATTATATCAAGAATCAGTTCAAAAGAATCAACTTAAGAAAGGAAATATATTGGACCTTTTTCGAACACCGAATCTGCGAAAAAACATTTTGGCGATGTCGTTCAACTGGTTGACTTGCAGTTACTGTTTCTATGGAGTGTCACAATACGTCGGTCAATTAAGTGGTAACGTTTTTGTGAACGTGGCAGCCAGTGCCAGCGTCACTCTACTCGGGACCTTAGCGTCTATACCATTGATGAAAGTAATTGGTAGAAGGACTATTTTGATAGTGTTTAATGCTATATGCGCTCTGTGTTTGTTAATATTATGTGTTATTCCAGAAGGCATAGGTTCTGTTATTTGCGCAAGTATTGGAGTAGTAGCTAGCTTCATTGTTTTCGTGTTGGTATACTTATATTGTACAGAATTATTTCCAACAGTCGTACGTAACGCTGCTCTTGGGTTTTCTTCAATGATGGCGCGTGTAGGTTCGATGCTAGCGCCTTTTGTAATAGAATTGAGAGACGTTGCGCTTTGGATGCCTCCGCTAATCTTTGCGATATTCCCACTTCTAGCTGCGTGTATAACGTTTGTTCTCCCTGAGACTAAAGGTTGTGAGTTGATGACTACAATTGAAGAGGGAGAACAATTTGGCAAAAAGAAATCCACAACTAGTAAAACTTAAAATATTATTATTACGAAAAACTGTAACTTTTAAGTTAGATGATAAATGTAAATAGTGTTGTAGTAAATATTAAGAAATAATTTGTTTTTTTTTTAAAAAAACAAAACAAACGAGCCGAGGAACCTAGCAGTGCAACATTTGCAATCAGGTACTTAATTATATTGTATGTATTTTAGATATATTTTCAATAATCGATGTAAATATGAATAAAATTCGTCATGTTATAAACTGAGTCATTATTACAGTAAATTTTTTGAATACCACGGAGATTAAGTAATATAATTCAGTTTAATTGCCCTATTGCGTTGAATTTATGTTGTTACAATGCTATCGACAGAATATAGAAAAATATACACCGTACATATCTCGTTCACTTGGCCTATTTTTATTAATATTTATAGCATAGAAACAGATACTGTATCTTCTTTAATTGTTTTGTTTCGTTTGTCCGCGAGAAATTCGTTCTTTTCGCCATTCATATAATATGCCAATGTGCTTAACCAGAGACAGAAGAGGGCAGGTACCATTGGAATGAAGTTTGCCAGGGGTTATGATATTTAAAATTTTATATTTTTACGATACGTTCATTGATTAAGGTCGTATATAGACGTCGAGGTAACAACCAGACACGTTCGAATTTATAGTATTAGTATAATATTTAACTAATGATCTTCATGAACGTGATATTTGTGTTTGTGGTGGATAGGTGATTTTTAATTTTTATTACTTTTTTATTTTTATCGAAAAATAATAGCTACAAATGCCTTCACTCCAAAGCTTTAAATGATCTTTCAATTATTAGAAATATAATCTAAATTGTATTTATTTTGCTTTTTCCTCTTATTTTAATCGTATCTTACTAATAACGATAATTTAATGCGGGCGACTTCTAGACATATGACATTTTGTCATTGATTTGTTGCAATCAAAAATATATATTTTTTTAAATAAAATTAGTTACATTTGTATTAGTTAAGAGAAAGAAGTAACCGTTTTAAAAATGTAATATGTATATAATAAAATACCGGTATACTTTAATTATATATACTGCCGTCAAGCTTCAATACTTATTTTTGTTGTGTTCCGGTTTGACGGGTCAGCGAGCCAGTGTAACTACCGGCACAAGGGATCAATATTATAAAAAAATCCTAACGGAATCATGACTTAATAAATATTATTATGCTATGACTGGGTGAAATACCAATTATCTAAAATTGGTATAATTGATGGAAGTATTGTATTTTATAAATACTAGTTATTCGTCCCGGCTTCGACCGGTTGGAATAAGGGTGTACATAAAACGCTTATATTGTGGTACATATAATGTACACGCGGCAAGCCAGTCAAATCGGCATAGTTTTTTTTCATGTAAAGAAGTCAATTAAATAGGATACTGCTGAAGAATATTCTTCACGTAACTAACCAATACTTCTTATAAAACTTGTTCACATATTTTCCCTTAACCCAATATATATATATATATATATATAAATCAAATGTGTCCAATAGTTTTTGAGTTTATCGCGTTCAGACAGACACCGAAGGGACTTTGTTTTATAATATGTAATGTAAAATATATACGCAGTAAAAACAACAGAATAGTGAAACAGATACGGATGTTGCAACGTTTGGAGATACGTGACATGACATAATAGTAACATAAGTTGTTTGTGACATTTATCTTATAAAAAGATTTATCTGATAAACAGTCATTTTTATTAAATTTTATTATATTGTAACTGATATAAGACTTTTTGCGTATTATTATTTTTAGTTTTTTTATTCGATGGAATGCACTTACAATTCATATAACATTCGGGTATGTAGGACTCACCGGCTACCGAGTGTCAACCGGAATACCCACTAAAAAACCAGCGGTACCCTCTCCGCCCCTTCGAAGGGCGACACGGCCTCGCTTGAGCATACTCCATAGCTGTTCATACTGTTATATTAAACTATGTTATTGCCTGGCTCTGTATATAATACTTTAAAAATCTTGCAGACTTTGTCGTTCCTGTGGGTATGAATACATATGATCTTATAAATTATAGAACGGTGATCAAAAAAGTTGAATAAATATATTTATAGTATTTATTATATTTGACAGTACGCCAGAAGGCTATGTACGGGTATTACAGTTAAGTAACACTTAGAAACTATTGTGTGCAATGAAATAATAGATCTTAGACGTATACTTGTCAAATAGTTCTTATCATAGACACTTAGATAATCCCTTAGAAATATACTATGTTTATAATTGAGCATATGTTCTTGTGTATTACATATATATTTGAAATGTAATAATAATAAAAATATATATACGTGACATAAACATAGCTAGAATACTCTGTGGTTAAGTGAGTTATCTAAAAATGATAAGCTTGTAATTTCATTTGAGATAATGTTACGTGAGGCCGTACATCTTATTTTATTATTTAAATACCTTTATGACGCCATTCCTTTATAGTGCCGAATTCACTACGGTGTACAGAAGGGATATGCCAATTAGTGGCAATAAATATTTAACAATGTATTTACATTACGCCAGTTTCCACATGAATACTGGAATAACACATTAGCTTTGGTGCTAATTTGCCGATGAATAGTGTTTTTTTTTTTTTGTTTAATTCTATACAATATTTCAAATATGAGGTTTCATTTTTGTTAATTTACAGGCTATCTTCGTTGTTCGTCTATATATATGTTCTAGCTTACATTTAGATCTTGACTTTTGATGTCCAGGCTTAAAATCCAATGCAAAGTCGTTGGAATTTTTAAAAATAATTCACTGGCAAGCTGGAGTTCGTTTCAGAATATTTAATATTAAACAATGGATTAGATCTTTCTTACCAATCAATTTAAATTCTTACAAATCAATTTACATAATATATAACATTTAATAAGATTACTATAAATTGTAACTATGATGTCCAGAATTGATTAAAACATCAACAGCACGATTTTTAAAGCATATTCTGCCTCGCATAACCACTCTCTGGAAGCAACTTACACTAGTTTTCCGAAACGATATGACTTGGGAACCTTCAAGAAAAGAGCCTAATCATTCGTGAAAGTGCGGTAATGCATTTGCAAGCCCCCTGGTATTGCAGATGTCCATGGGTCGTGGTAGTCACATTCCATTAGGTGAGCCTCCCCCGCGTTTGCCCCCTATTATATAAAAAAGAAGATGAAAAATTAAGATCTATAGATATGCTAATATTTCGGGTTCAAGGTTACTAGTCTGTAATTCTGTTAATGTCACTAATTTTTTTACCCATAATAGGTTAGCGTTTGACCGTGTCTTGTATTTTAAGCATCGAAACGGTCTACGATGTAGCACGCTTGCTTTTATTCAGTCCCCCACGTGTAGTGAGGGGTTATTGAGACTCGCCGATGCCCAGGACGATTAGTACACCGGAATACCCACTAAAATACCCGCGGTACCCTCTTCGTCCCTTCGGTGGGTGCCACGGGATCGCTTGCTACTGTGACGCCCTGACGGTCGGCTCGCCTATGTAGGCCTCCATTTCCTAGTGGGGATTCCCGGGTACTGAGAAGCTCTCTATCCCTGTGGCGCCTATTGAGACCGGCATTTTTCTCCTCCCCGGTCTTCTTCGACGGATTGGGTTTGCAGCAGCGTTTTCCTCCCACTCTAGTTCCATGATGTTGCCTACTTCTATGACATGTCGTTTTTGCAAAAGGAGCGCATTTCCGACCAGAATGCCTTGCTAACGAGTATAGTGTTGATGTTGTTCGTCAGCGACAGGTCTCCATCCATAGTCACCGCCAAAGAATGCCCCCATGCAGAACACTCGGTCAATGTGTGGTACGCTGTATCTACTGGCGCACCACATTCATGGCAGGACGGTGCCACCTCCCACCGCGCTATTCCGTGCAGGTACTTGCCGAAACATCCTGGTCCGGTAAGTAACTGCGTCATTCTGAACGTGATCCAGGCTTGACTAGAAGATCTTTTCTTAGGTTAACTTTAGGTTAGACACCAACGTTGTACCTCTCGGGAAATACAGACTCGGGCAAAGTATTCCACAGGTTCGCAGTGCGAATAAAAAAGGTGTATTCGAAGCTCTTCTTACGTAGGCGGGGAATTTACACTGTGTACCAGTGGTGTGAGCCGAGATGGCCCAGTGGTTAGAACGCGTGCATCTTAACCGATGATTTCGGGTTCAAACCCAGGCAGGCACCACTGAGTTTTCATGTGCTTAATTTGTGTTTATAATTCATCTCGTGCTCGGCGGTGAAGGAAAACATCGTAAGGAAACCTACATGTGTCTAATTTCAACGAAATTCTGCCACATGTGTATTCCACCAATCCGCATTGGAGCAGCGTGGTGGAATATGCTCCATACCTTCTCCTCAACGGGAGAGGAGGCCTTAGCCCAGCAGTGGGAAATTTACAGGCTGATTATGTTATGTTTATGTACCAATGGTGCTTTGGTCGCGTATGTCTGAGCTGTTGAACTAAGGTCTCCTCTCTTTTTGAGGCGGTGTTTTAAATTAATTTACAACAAATTTGTTGGATACATATGTGCATGTTTTCCACCCGACATATGCTGGTTGCCTCATGAGTTTATAATGTTAAATATTATATACATAAAATATACCTTCTCATTGTTGTTTTTCGTATTCAATGTCTTTACAAAACGTTCATTGACTGAGATAGCTTGATTTGGTTTACTTATCAATATATTTACTTATTTATAAAATTTATATTAGGATAAAAAATATTTTTAGGGACGGGTGGAAAGGTTATAATGTTATAACATTTATAAATGTGAAAGTGACTCTGTCTGTCTGTTGCTCTTTTACTTAAATTTGGTTTGAAGCAAGCTTGAATTTCAACCCATAAAAGGCGAGGGAAGCCGAAGGCGACAACTATAAATAAATATAACTTTATTATTTTATCCCAAAGCTGTTTCGTTAAATAATAATTAAAAACAATATAAATTTATTTTTATTATAAATATGAGGACATACTTTACAACTATGAGGTTGAACACTCTGAAAGAGTTTCTTTATGCAGGCCATAATGCATTTGCGACAAGTGACGTCATAGATCAATGAACGGCTCTTGGAGGTGGTCGGATACTCATTATAATAAAATATAATCTGCAATATTAACTCTTTCACAAAAACAATGACACATAATTTTTACGACGAAAAAACTGCAATGAAATATTGAGTAACGGAACTAATTAATTATGACTGCTTCAGAACGATTTATTGACTTCAAAGTAGATTGCAATTACAAGAATGAAAAAAGTTAAAATATCTATCTTGTAAACTCATTAAAGCGTACTTGACATACTACGTGCGTACTGATATATAAGCCCATTCGTTTGCTTCATTGAACAATGTCAATGTTTTCGAATTTCTAATCAATTACAAATTAGGTACAATATTTAGACTGAAGCAGTATTGTTGTAGAATTGTAGTCCTGCTGCGAACCGGTCCTCGAAGGAACGTCGTCGACTGCTCGTGGCGTCTATACTAGACTAGCTGTTGCTTGTGGCTTCGCTCGCGTGGAAGTTAAATTTATTTACAGATTAATTAAAAATATTACGTTAATTTAAGTTCCTTTGTAAACCACATTGGTGTGTACTTTACTCCTTAGGGATATAATATCCAGATACATATCGACTCATTTTTAATCAGTTTCCCAAAAATAAAGTTTCATGTTTCTAACTTAAAAAATGACGGACTTCTCTTAGGTGCAGAATTTCCAAAATTCCTTCCTAATTGGTTGTTTGCTCAATAAAACGATGCTACTCACCAAATTTCATGGCCCTAACTGTAATAGTTTACGCTCGGCGATGATGAATCAGTCAGTCAGGACATGTTAATTTATGCGTATAGATTGCAACAAAACAAATATAAAAATAAATATATTTTACATATTCCGTGCGATTTCTCTATAGCTTCTGCTGTATGAATATATATTAATCTTTAGGGAAGGGTCGAATTTCGTTTTACATTCGGTTTAAATGCCGAACAATCGGTGCAAGAAATGAAAAAAGTGAAATAAAAAACCTAATTGCACTACCTTGACTAAAATTAATGGATACCATATTATCTAACTGTAAAATGAAACTAGGCCTTTATCTACTCATGGTCATTTATTTTAGTAGGAATAAGTAAACGCTAACTCACAATGTGACAAAAATTAAATGATCTTCTCTGATATATTATATAATATACGGGGTTATTTGAAAGATACTAAATAAGGTCCTAGATACTGATTACTCAAATATAATAACTTTTGGTACGGCAGCAATATAGAAATCTCAAAAAAAATAAAATACTTGTCCATACTAAATAACAGATCAGCAGCTAGAGTTTGTATGGAGAAATATTTTTTGAGACTTCAATATTTATATATATACTTCAATATTTGTAGCCGAGATGGCCCAGTGGTTAGAACGCGTGCATCTTAACCGATGATTTCGGGTTCAAACCCAGGCAGGCACCACTGAATTTTCATGTGCTTAATTTGTGTTTATAATTCATCTCGTGCTCGTCGGTGAAGGAAAATATCGTGAGGAAACCTGCATGTGTCTAATTTCAACGAAATTCAGCCACATGTGTATTCCGCCAACCCGCATTGAAGCAGCGTGGTGGAATATGCTCCAAACCTTCTCCTCAAAGGGAGAGGAGGCCTTTAGCCCAGCAGTGGAAAATTTACAGGCTGCTAATGCTAATGCTTCAATATTTACCCCATACAAAAAGTTATTACAATCATTATCTAGGCGATTTTTAATATTTTTCAAATAATCCTGTATGTATAGCGGGCGTGTAAATAATAACAGTGGTCTTAAGAAAATGTACTTTACTGTATGAGAACAATGTTTTTTTTAGATTTGAAACAATTTACATAACTAAAACAAAACTATCAATAAACACAGATAAACGACGCAAGAGTGGACGCCATTGTTGTAATTGCGCGCGCGTACCGGCTCGACTCTCAATCGTGCCGGCGCGGCGTCATCGGCGACTTTCTTATTAATTCAGAAATCCGTCCGCTATATATATATTTATATTACATTGTAAGTTAAGGCTTACTTGTACTCCACTTATGTCAATTCAAGATGAAAGTTGTTT
This sequence comes from Vanessa tameamea, assembly GCF_037043105.1. Classification (NCBI taxonomy): domain Eukaryota; kingdom Metazoa; phylum Arthropoda; class Insecta; order Lepidoptera; family Nymphalidae; genus Vanessa; species Vanessa tameamea. The sequence goes on along the minus strand of NC_087319.1, from coordinate 1,638,049 downwards.
AGTTATCGATTCTAGGTATGTACTTTAGTGTTTTTTTTTCGCTGGATACACGCGTTACATTTCCCTCACACGAAGTGGGGGATTATGTGAGACTCGCCGGTGCCCAGGACGGCTAGTGCGTTCTTGTATACCGAAATACCTACAAAAAACCACCCTCTCTCTTCAGCGGGCGTCACCGGATCGCTTTCGGATGCTACCGTGACGTTCTTTAGTGTACCTATTTTATTGACTACAACTACTTTACTAGCCCCATCCGGGCTTAGAACCTATGTTCTCGATCTCAAATTCCGAGCACCTATGACCTCGGAATTCGCACCTTGTAAGTTAGCTACTAGACTAATTAAAAATATATACATTTAATTCAAACGATATTGCCGCCATGAATACGTTGTACCGACTATGGTTCGTAGCTACTGGAAATTCAATAATACGAGGAGATAATTGACGTGTTGTACTATTACAGTAGTCATTATTATAAGTACATACGCGTCACTATTAGGTATATACACGGTGAACCTACAAGTGAGTACCCGGCTTGATATTATAAATACGATCAAGGAATGATTACAATCATAACATTCATTACGATATAAGTAAAAAATCTCGTTAATATATAAATGATAGGATTTAAAGCTTATCTATAGTATATTGTGTATCTTAAACATATGTTAAAATCTCTCTCGAACTATGCAGATTTCCTTACGATGTTTTTTTACCGCAGAATACGAGACGAATTATTTCTAGCACAAAGAAAGTCGGTACTGCCCACTCGGTTTTAAACATTACGTCAGCTCTTTCATGATTACATAACAAGAATATTTTAGCAACGGATACATGTACTTACTGCTAGTTAAGCCTCGAACTACATCAACGATAACAATTACCACGAAGACCTTGAACATGGCACATATTGTTGTTTTAGAATTTATTCTTTATCGTGTCTACATTTTAACCTATGATGTCTTTTTAATGGTAATAATATTTTTTTACTACTACAAAAGGAGTTTATATGTTCGACATAAATGTTTTTTTTTTTTGTGTACGTTTACCAATTACTCGAAAATGGTTTTACTCATTTGGATAATTTAAACTTGATTCTATTTAGGGACAAGTTAAGGTATGCCCCTTAATAGAGTTTCTTTGCTGTATAACATACTATGTAGAGTAACCCGGATTTTATAGATTTTGTTTCACAATAAACAATTTTCACACAAAATGATAACATTTTTTAAAAAAAGTTAACGAGCAAATCTCTGAATGTGAATTACCTTTTCGTATTTTTCTTTAAAATTTGGACAAGGGCTTACAGATATGATGTTTAAAATAAATGTGGTGCGTCCGGTAATATCGGATCGCTTATTCGGTTCAATGTTACCTTCGAGATACGTTATGTATATTTGAGCATTTTAAAATATGTATTATGTTGTATGTAGTACGGAAAACAGATATCATTATTTTCTAAGTAGGTAATTTACTTGGTATTACAAATATAAATTAGCTATACCGTAAAAATATATGCATTACACTTAGAACAGCTTTCGTAGACATATGACAGACGTGACACTAGTGCCTATTTTTTTGTGACGTATAGCTAGGCAGATAGGGAAATGGGCCACCTGATGGTAAGTGGTCACCACTGCCCATAGATATGGTACTGTAAGAAATATTAATCAATCTTCATCAATGCGCCACCAACCTCGCGAACTAAGCTGTTATGTCCCTAGTACCTGTAGATACAGAGCTGTCGCTCTTCAAATCGAAAAATTAAAATCGGTGTTTGGGATAGAATATAATATGAGTCATTTTACGTAAATGAATACGGGACAGCACTTACATCCGACTGTCTATCATCTTAAGTCGGTTAAATATTTATTTATTTTTGGGACTTATAAGTCTAAATTATTCCTTAATTTTAATTGATATAACATAATTATTTATTAGATCAAGAAATATTTTTAAAGTGATAATGTTTATGTTTTAATCTGAGATTGTAATGTTGAAGATGCTTGACCATCTGGATTTTCTTGTAATATCTGTAATTATTATTAAATTTATTATATTTCATGATTTAAATATGGTGCAAATAAATGCTCTTATCGGAAACTTCGGAAAGTATCACATATGGCTTTGCATTATGATTTTTTTAAGTAAATTTTTTGTTGCTTTCCATCAAATGGCTATATTATTTTTGGCTCCCCCAGTGCAATACATTTGCCCACACAATGAAACATGTTGTGACGCGCCTGTTTATGATAAGACCGAATTTACCCGGACGATTGTAACAGAATGGAATTTAATATGTCATAAATCGTGGCAAAAGGATTTTACTCAAACTGTATTTCAATTTGGAGTGCTAATTGGGAGCCTTGTTTTTGGTCTTGCATCAGATAGGTTTGTAAAAGCCCAAAGTCAAGTTATATTTTTCATCAATGGATCAATGGTCAAGTCCCAACAGTCCTTTGATCCTATAGATTTTGGAAATTGGCCGTGTAACATTCCTATGTGTCCCATAAAGCCTTGGTTCTCGGTCTGATTTTCCTTCAGATGTGTCAATTTTCACTGATTATTATTGCTCGAATGATAGAGCCGAGATGGCCCAATGGTTAGAACGCGTGCATCTTAACCGATGATTTCGGGTTCAAACCCAGGCAGGCACCACTGAATTTACATGTGCTTAATTTGTTTATAATTCATCTCGTGCTCGGCGGTGAAGGAAAACATCGTGAGGAAACCTGCATGTGTCTAATTACAACGAAATTCTGCCACATGTGTATTCCACCAACCCGCATTGGAGCAGCGTGGTGGAATATGCTCCATACCTTCTTCTCAACGGGAGAGGAGGCCTTAGTCCAGCAGTGGGAAATTTACAGGCTGATTATTATTATGTATGTTATGATACAATAATATATTTGCAGATTCGGTAGAAGACTAGCTTTGCTCGTTGCTATTATTCTTGAAATGTTCACTGGATTAATAACTGCTATTATGCCTGAATATTGGAGCTTCACCGTGTTACGAATGTTTTTGGGCACTGCTGTTGGCGGAGTGATGGTAGTTTCATTTGTTCTACTGATGGAATTCATTGGCTGCGTACACAGAGAGACCCTATCTATTATTTTTCACATTCCATTTATTATTGGACATATTGTATTAGCTGTTTTTGGATATTATATAAGAGATTATGTACATTTTCAAATAAGCATATCTGCTCTTAGTTTAGCTCAGCTGTTTTACACATGCGTGTTGCCTGAATCGCCTAGATGGCTTTTGTCAAGGAATAAAACTTTCAAAGCCATTAAAATTATGGAACACATAGCTAAAATGTTAGTACTAAGCAATTGTTACTTATTAATACATTATTGTTAGCAATAGTTATCTTTACTCACAAATTATCTTACTAAATTATTTTTTAAATATTTTGTGCCTGTATATATAAAAGTCTACTTAAAATGTAGTCACACTAATTAAAAAAGTGTTTTGCAGAAACAATCTTCCAATACATGAAATTCGGCGAGAAATCGAGACATTTCAACTGGATTCTGTAATGATTAGACGAAAACAAACAGTTATTGATTTATTACGCAATTCTTATTTAAGAAGAAATTTATTGATCATGTCATTTTCGTGGTTTGTATCAGGGTATTGCTATTACGGAGTCGCACAATTTATTAGTCGTTTGACAGGAAATATCTTTCTAAATGTAGTGACAAACGGTGGCGGGTGCTTGTGTGGGTGTATTTTAGCGATTCCACTTATAAAATTCATGGGTAGGAAGATACTAATTATCAGTTTCAATATTGCAAGTAGTATTTGTCTCATAACCATTGTCTTAATTCCAGAAGATATTGGAACTTTAATAGTTTCATGTGTCGGTGATTTATTTAGTTTCATGGCATTCATTGTTCTTTACTTGTATTGTTCGGAAATGTTTCCGACGGTTGTGCGAAATGCTGCCATAGGTATTTCGTCGATGATGGCGCGATTTGGTTCCATGATAGCACCTTTTGTTGCTAACTTTCGAATTTATGGGAAGTGGTGTGCCCCTGTGGCATTTGGAGTACCGCCAATGATCGCTGCTGTTTTGTGTATATTTCTGCCGGAGACAAAGGGTACTGAACTCTTAATGTCTATAGAAGAAAGCGGTACCATAGATCGTAACACTTACACGCCTTCCCGGGGTCGGAGCACGGTTTCAGAAGAACATAATAAGGAAAGCAATTATTAAAAGATACTCTTTTTATATTTATTTTCTATGCAAAATAGTATTATCAGTAAGTATTTTCTGGAATAAATTAGAACATATTATGTAAAGTACTTGATTAAATATATTCAGATCTAAATTAGCTTAAATATTTTATTTAACAATTTCTGCGCTATTAGCATTCAAGCCACCTGTCCTGTGACAACCAAATAAGCTGACTCCAAAAAAGCCATTGAATAGATTCGTCATAGTCAATGTACAGAAAATAATGAGACTTTTCCGAAAATAGAGCGATTTTACACAAACAGTCATTTCATTTTAGAATGTAGTTCGAATAACAAAAACAAATTACAAAATATTACGCTGTAGTACTATTTTATTCAACAATAGTCTAAATGTCAATATGTGATATGCGTCATTGACTAGAATCATTATAAAATTTATAGAATACACGTATCACTGTGAGTCGGTTGTCAACATTATACGAGTGAATTATTACAGAATCGTAGTGATGTATATATTTAAAAAATGCCCAACTATTTTTGTACTATGACTATGATTATAGAGAATGAGTCCGTTTTCTGTGCGTAAGACACATTATGGGTTTCATTGGAGACATAAAGACGGAGGGTTGAATATTTCATAATGTTTTTTGTGCAATTGATATTAAAAATATCAATATAAGGATAGTAAATATTAAAAAGATTGATTATATTATTTTTAGGTACATTTATTTTATTTACAAAAATAGTATTACAAAATCATAAAATGGTTATTATCGCGAGAGTGACTTACGTAAAGCCTATGTAGTGAAACTAAGTTCATAAGGGTTCTAATCTAGAACATATTGCTAGGGCTTCTTCAACCCTCGTCAGTATTAGCCCGCCATCATGGCGACAGGCGTGCTGGTTTGTGCTGCTTGGTATTATACAATCTTAGCAGGTTAATAAAGTTCTTTAAACATTGATTTTTACTCTAATAAATAATTCGGTGTTACATCAAACAGTGGAATGAAAACTTATGTAAAATATCAAATAATACCTATTAAAAAAAAGCGTATTTTCAAAACGTATAATGCTTTATTATATTGAATACTCACAAGCGCTTGTTTTGATATAATATATATTCCAGGGTTCTACGTACTTTATTGTCCAGTGTTGTATTTAATGTTTATAAAACACATACTATACAGAAAAGTAGTGGATGGACTTTTCTCGCTATGGGAGCTGTATCCTGTGGTAAAGTATTGTCAATTGTAGCATAAACTGTAATATAATGTTTTAATGTAAAAGATCAGGTAACTGCAATCACAGAGAAGTACTTCTTCAGGCATTATTTCAATGGTGCTGCAACACGGAACTGCATCATTACGGTGATCATGTGAATCCAGATGAAACGGCTATAATTGTAATGAACCATCGTACAAGAGTTGATTGGAATTATGTATGGATAGCTTTGTATCACGCAACTCAAAAACGTGAAAGAAACACCGACTACACGTGTAAAGATAAAAATATTAAGAAACCAGAACTTAAAAGGGATTTATTTAATGTCATCACAAGAGGAAAATCAAAAATTAAATTCGTTTTGAAAGACGAAATTAAAACGGTTCCGGGAATGGGTGAGTCTGATATAAGAATCTTTGTCAATCAATAGAAACCGTATTTGCGTAATTGTGCCCTCGTTTTTGTTAACGTATTGTTTAATTTTATTAGAGAATTATATATATATATAGGTAGTAAATAAATTGTGCCCTGCGGATTCACTGGCGTTAAATTTCAATGCATAACCGTTTCATAAAGTTTTTCTTTGTGGTATAATAGTTACTGGTTCGTTTCTTAAGATCGTGTAAATGTAAAAGATATTACCGTCTTAAATAAACGGACTATCTAACTGGTTCATAATTACTGTGAGTAATTATTTTAGTCATACATCTTATAATATAAATATGATTGGATTTCCAGGAACATATCAAAGATCAGGAAAAAGTAATAATTTTTTTCTATCGAGTTCGATTATCTCGATAGAAAAATATAATATAAATATGTATAAGAATTGTGTCGAAAAAACTGTCCATTTCTAAATTATTTCTAAATTTTCATTCATTCCTTTGCCTCGGAAAGAATTCAATTGTCCTGTGCCTGAATTATTTTTGGTCGTATCGGATTTTACGTCCCATCACTAAAGACTGCACTTGTATATGCCCTGTGCAGTTGGCTTTTCTCACTTGAGAATGGCCAACGTTACCAAAATTGGTCAGGAGGACATCATCATATCAATATAATTGAACACGTTTATAATTATTTATATGTATATATTATATAGTATAAGAATGTCAGTAACTTAATTTAGATAATTAATTAAATTAGAAAATGACGACGACCTCCGTGGCCGAGTAGTGTGTACACCGGTGTACACCGGGTACGCCACTCCGAGGTCCCGGGTTCGATTCCCGGCCGAGTCGATGTAGAAAAAGTTCATTAGTTTTCTATGTTGTCTTGGGTCTTTGTGTGTACCGTCGTTACTTCTGATTTTCCATAATACAAGTGCTTTAGCTACTTACATTGGTATCAGAGTAATGTATGTGATGTTGTCCAATATTTATTTATAAATATAAAGGCAGTTTTCACTGCTTTAATTTTAAAACATGTTTAAAAATATATATATTATGTTACAACGAAGTTGCTTTCGCTATATATTCAATAAATGGCAAGAAATAAAATTGTTATAAAAAATACCGTGTGAATTAAAGCAATAACAAAAAAAAAAGTTAAAATAATATTACAAACCGTATATAGCAGACCGGATATATTTCCTTACGTGACGATTTAACGTTCCAAAAAGGTTTAATTTGTATCAAATACTAAATAAAAATACTCTGATATCAATATTTATCAAACGACATAACGTAGGAACGATATTAGTTATTAAAAACTGTTGAATAAGACCCATCCTAAGGAGATTGCTAAGAGTATATATTCCCTCACGCTGTTCCAATACCGTTGGTGGTGAACATACTCGTGTGCTAAATGTGATTACGTTATAGGTTGGATAATGCAGCTAAATTATTTTCTATACGTGAAGAGGAACTGGCAACAGGATGAAGTAAGCATGACACAGTTTGTGGACTATTATAAAAGACTTCGATACCATCAGCAGGTCGTGTTATTTCCGGAAGGAACCGATTTGAGCGAAGACAATAGACGACGTAGTGAGAAATTTGCTTTATCAAGACAATTACCGGTGAGGCATTTTATTTAATATTAGTAGATTTTATCATACGTTTAATATCCTGCTATAATATTAATGCTAATTCTAAAGTTCATGGTTTTATCTGATTTATAAATATACGTATCGTCATTTAACTAATGAGGTTTTTGCATAAGAATCGTACGAGATAAATGTCATTTTAGTCAAGAATTAATCTATTTGTAAATTTTATTAGTTTGTGTTTTAATACGTATAAACGCCTGTACGAAATAATTTAGTTAAAGTTAAGATAATAAAATTAATTGAAATTAAAATGGTCACCTAAACTTCTTCTTATTAAAAACCAACTTGGCTGAAATTATCTGATTATTATCTTGGATTATTATCAATATAAATACTACCGGAACAACTTTGAGTAATCAATTCTAAGGAGGAATATTAATGAGTACTAGACATATGAAGGTAATTTGTATTGTTTGTATGAATTCGCGACATAAGGGAAACTCGTATCATATTAAGTTATTATCATAGTTTTTATTTAAATTGATCGGGACGAGCATAAATCTCACATGGTATAGCCTGTCTATGAGTGCAATTCGTATAACCTTTTCCAACCACAAGAGGAGTAAGATAAATAAAATCTTTGACATTACAATGACGTGATATCATTGGTCGAAATCTTGAATAAACTATTCTAAAGATCAGAATTGGAAATCACTTTTGTTTTAAAGAATACACAAAAAATATCTGACTTTATTATTTAAAATAACAAATATCAAAGAACAATTACGTTAAATACTTTAAATTAACAAAAACTAGCCAATACCACAGAAATGGTATGTCCGAACTTCCGAAGTACGAAAACTTCGCGTTAGAAAGCAAAAGTAATCAATCTTTTTCGTTATTGTTTTGTTTGAATCGCGAAAAAATTGAATTTTGCATGGCGGCGTATTTGCTATCGGAACTTTGGAAGTATAATTAAATGGATATAAGGAGCTATTCGAAATAGTTGTATTACAAATAAATATTTATTGTTATGTTATTGTTATTAGCAAATCGCATGGACTAAGTAGATGTAAAACTAAATTTTGTGTTCCTGTATTCTTCTTCTTTCTTCGATTGAAAGAGAGTCGGTATAATTTAAACTAAATCGATAATTAAATAGATACATGTTTGCATGCATGCATGTCTCACGGAATCGTTATTTTTGTATCGCAATGCTTATGTATATTTGTTTATGAAACACTGTAAGCATTTTACAGAACTTTGAGTTCGTTCTGCATCCGCGCACGACGGGCTGGGCCGTGCTTTGTTCTCGCTTGCGAACTTCTGGACTTGCGTCTGTGTATGACGTCACTGTTGCCTACGATGCGCCCGCGCAGACTGAAATGGATTTATTGCATGGAAAAATGCCTAAGCACGTACATTTTCACTTTAAACGGTAATAATTTTATCTAATACGTTTCTATTGTTTCCATAACTTCATAAATGGAGTAAATTGTTTAACTGGTTTTATTACCTTGAATGGACAATATGTGACTTAAAGCGTTGTAATTTGAATGTATAATCGTGGTCATCAGATATTGGATGTGCATCTAAATGTCAATAAAATTAATCTTAAGGCATCAAATAAATACTTCCTATCAAATATTATTTACTTCCATTAATGAGAATTTAAAAAACAATTAAAATCGAATATGAAATATATCAAGACCTTCCTCGATGTAATTGAACTGATATTCAAGAAGTACAACGTATCTCCACTTAAGTAGAATATATATAAAACAATGTACAGTCATATTAATCCATATTTACCAACCTGTTAAGATCGTGTCAAATATGCAACGAGGCAGACAACAAAAGCATGCACTAGCAGTCAATAACGTTCGGACTAAAACATATATGTACCATTTAAACAATATTAGATATATATTAACATGATTTCAAAACACTAAGAAACATCTTTAACTAATATATTGTATTTTGACAATTGTAAGCGGTGCTGTCACAGTCAACGTCTGACACACACAGATACAAAACTGTTTTGTGACCGTGTCTGTAACGCTACGATTGATGTAAATTATTATGTTTAGAGTCTGTGAAATTATGTGTGTGTGTGAGCCAGAGTCTGTAGGCAGAAGGGACATAACATCCTAAGGTTGATGGTGAATTGGTGTTATCGGTGATGTAAGGAATGATTTATATTTTTTATAGCGCCAATGTTGATGTGCGGTGTTGGCCTCATACCATCCGGTAACCCTTCCGTCTGGCTATTACATAAAGATAAATTTTCTTTTAGCTAAGTTTAATTAAAATAGTTATTTGTCAAAATTAATAAAATTATTTAATGTTTCGTATTTAGTAAATTGTTTGCAATCTAATATTTTAATCGGGATGTTAGCACAATCTTGCATTTTTATTTTGCATGTCGTATAAAAGGTTCAATTGAATACAATTACAATTTATAAAAATAGTATAATCTTTTAAATGTTATTTCCAGTTACGACATTGATGACTTACCGTACGAAGAGGAAGAACTGAGAACTTGGCTTCAAGATCGTTGGAAGGAGAAGAATGCAAGCCTAGAGAGATTTCACAAAGACGGTAAGAACAAAATCATATCAGTCATCATATCACCACATAGTCATCCCACTACCGGCGATTCCAAGACGGGCTAAAACAAACCATTATACGGAATATACTCGTAAGTCGATCATCGCACCTCTATTTACCACCATAGTAAGGGAAATTGTAATAGCTTGTAAATCTTCTGTTGCTTTGCTAAAGCCACTTTTTCCTTATAGAGAGATGGTTATTCCACCCTAACCAAGTTGCTTCAACGCGGGCTAGTGGATACTAGCATAGTTGGATACTTAATTATTTCTGGTTATGTTTTGATCTTTATATAATACTATTTTTACGATCCACGTTTTCATCTAGATTCTATGCCATCTTGGCTTTGATTAGTAGTTTGTATGTACAATGGCTATTCGCTTTTTAACAGCTTGTACAAAGTTGACGATATGACATTATCTTTCATAGTGACGTAAATTGCATACATTTTATCGATATATTAATAAGTTAAGCAAAAATAAGGTACACACCTTATTTTACGAAAATTATGCAGAAGAAGTATGATGTACAATTTTATAATATTATACTTAAGCTATATCAGTTTTCTATGGTTAAAATTTGCATTCTTAAATTGTTTTTATATTAACTTTCAGGTTCATTCATCGACTTCCCGTTGAATGCTGCACCAAAGAGACAAGAGCCTCGTCCCCTCGGAGTTGCCAAGTTGGCATTTGTGTTCTGGACTGTTATAGATGTCCTGTTTATCTTTTGGCTGTATTACAGCGTATTATTCAAGTTTTGGGTTATATATCACACGCTATTGTTTATACTAGTGACGAAATATTTTGGTGGTTTTCATAATATTCAATATAGAATTCTAGACAAGATAAATATTAGGTAACTAATCTGCTATATAAGGAAAAAGGAGTCTCAGGTGTGACTGCAATTTATTTTATTGACGTTAGATTTTCAGTTATCTTCTACGCATTTTGTTTATGATAAAAGTCGGAATTATATTGATAATGAATATTAAAATTTATTGCGTCCAGATATACTTGGTTTATTTTTTATCTGTTACTGGCTTGTACCCGGGACTTAGTTCGGACTAAGCCTCAGTAAGGGGTATTATATGGTTGACATATCTGTGTATCTTTGAGTCTGTCGTGGCATTGTAGTTCCCAAATAGATTTACAGATTATGTTTTTTTTTATTTGATAGATCGCTTATTTGTGTGCTTTGCTATCGATAAAACCACACACAACCAAACGTTTTAAATTTATATTTTAATCTTGTAATATTTAAAACTTATGATGTATTTGTCTAAGTGCGTAATGTATATTACACGATATTACAAGTAGTGACGTCGGGGATTAAAGCATACATTTATTTGCAATAGCGAACACGCGATAGAGCCACATAAAGCTAGCCGTGTGTACTGGAAACTGGACTCGCTTAAAAGTAAACGAAATGTTTATTGGAATGGGAAGGGGTATAAACATAAAACCATCTGCGTCGTATCTATTTGTATTTACTGTATTTTCAAATGCAAAGGGATAATGTTACACCACTGGAACTCTTTACCACAGAGTTTTCGATCAGTTACTATTTTATTATAAGTACCTATGTATAGATATAGATCAACAAGTTATAGCAGACTATTGCGAGCAATATCTGCAGTAGTATATTGACATCTATGAATAGTAAGGCTATTGATTAAGTTATATATCTAGTACTTTGTCTTAATTTAAACAGGGACTTAGCATAACATATATAGGTTTTATATGTATTTGTTGTTATTAAGTATTCATTCGTTATAAGTAAGTTAAGGAACTTCATGCAGATCTTATATTTAATCAAATCGAAACAAAATAATCATTCATCGTTTCTTAAATTTTCGATTTAAAATAAAATTTCCATCGATCTCATGTGTGCAATGAATTGTATGCAAAGTTAAAGTTGGTTTCATTATTTATGAAATTTTTAGCGAAACAGTTACTTTAAAAATGACTTGGACAAAAGTTGTAGATCATGCAACTGCAGCTGCAGCAAAAATTGTCCTGACACTTTTCCCTCTCGTATTCGGAGATAAAACAATCATAAATTTTACTAGTAAATATAAATTTAAAATTTCATGTAAATTTTCAAATACTTAAGAATTTATGCATGATGAATGTTTATTCTGACTGGACTAGTCATTAGGATTTTTAATATTTACAAAGTATCTTTCTTTGAAATCAAACAAATATTACGTTTATAAAGGTTATGTACTATTTAATGAATATAAAATTATGACGATTCATGTTAATAACACATGGTAGAACGAAGTGGTGGGCGCCGTATATTATAATAATTAAATGATATTAAATAAAAAAAAAAACCTAAAAGAAACCATTAAATATTTTTTTACAAATCTGTATATAAAATTAAGAGACAGAGATAAAGAGACGTGTCTCCTTACGTGACCATGTCCGCCAGTTCACTCTACGGTAAGCCACGTAATTTAATTTACCCTTAAACTCGTAACTCTCTAAGTAAGGAGTGTAGGATCAGTATATTTTTTTATTTTTCAACTAATATAATTTTACAGAATTATAAATGTTTTTTTCTCGCTCTAAAATTGTCAGTAAAGTGATCAGCAGTGGTATTCTGTAAGAAGTCGCTTCGTTTCTAACTCGTTAAATGTTGACCACCGACTTACGGTGATACGCTATTTTTATACTTGTTTGCTATAAATGCATTACCGTCTTTACCATAGGGCACATGGGCCACTTGCCCAGGGCCCCCGACTTGAGACGGCCGCGCAGAACCAAACAATTTATTTCACACGTTTGTGCTCAGGTGGACTGCTATATATATTTCCGAAATTGTCATATTTGTAAGAAATAACTAAAATATTTATCAAAAGGCTAGTGACGATAGTAAATATTAAAAGTAGAAACCTATAGACCTGCTCTTCATGGTAGAAATAAATATAATATAGCCATAGGATTGTACAACCAATCAGATTCCTTCGAATTTACGAAAATTACCGCACCGTTTATTTGAAACTATACTTAAGGCCTGGCTATAAGCAAATTATTTGTATATTATAGTACTTAAATATCTACTACACATTTAAATGATCAAACAAAAGGGCTTCAAATTCATGGGTGCCCAAGGGCCCCAGCATAGCTTGAGACGGCTCTTATAAATATTATAATTATCATGGTCAATGTCATGTGAATTTCGAGTTTATTATTACAGAATAGCTCTAAAAGTATTAAAATCATTTATATAGTTTAGTTCGCATTCAGATTAGAACTAAGACATATAAAAACAAATATATCTTTTGAGTTTAAACACCACCTGCTATTAGCTTATGGTTTTACGTTCCTTTGATTTTTCTGTTTGATCAATTGTATTTAAAAGCACAATGTCTTTAGTTTCCGGTAAGAAATAACATAAAAATCCAGCAAAAAATGCTAAAATAGTAAATATTAAGAGAGATACCCATTCCGTTCCTATATTTACAACAAACGGTGCAATAAATCCACCAAATCTTGCAAAAACTGAAGCAAATCCCATAGCAGAATTTCGTACTACCGTTGGGAAAATTTCTGATGAATATAAATATACCTGAACGAAGGCTGTGTAAGCTCCGATCTGACCTATCATAGCGAATGTTAATACTAAAATTCGCATATCAGCCGGTATAAATATGAAAACTAATAGCGAGACTCCAGCTACGACAAAACTTGTAATAACAGCGTTACTTCGTCTAAGGTACAAAGAAGCGAAAACGACTAAGACCATTCCAGGTATTAGACTTACTGCCGAAACCATTACATTAAGATAAATGTTTCCTTGAAGCCGACCAATATACTGATTGATGCCAAAGAATGTATGTGAACAACACATCCAAACGCAGGCAATGATTAACGTATACGCTCTGATCTTCGGAGTTTTAAACAGATCTGTATAAGTGGCATGTTGCTTATTACTACTCGTTTGCGATTCCATTACGATTGTGTCAACTAAAGCGCTTATGTTATTAGTTGGTCTTTTGTTTCTGAAAAACAAGAGGTAATAAATAAAAAATAATTAATAATACATTGGAATTATACAAATTGACTTAACAAATTTTGATTAACTAATTGTTACGTACTTTGTGGCAATGTAAGTTAATATTTGTACAGCTCTTTCTTTTTGGCCGATCGTTATCAACCATCTGGGTGACTCTGGTATAAAATAATAGTAAAGTATAACAAACACCCAAGGCACTGACGTTGCCAGTTGGAGGTGTCTCCAATCGCGTAAATAATAAGCGATCATGGGAAGCGTAAAGTAGGCTAATATGTAGGATATTTCAATTAATCCCGTCAGATATGGTCTGAATGATTTTCCACTGAGTTCAATTATGATGATATAGCAGCAAAGCATCGTTCCTCCAACAGCTGTTCCGATAAAAAACCGTGCTACGATGAACACCCACAATTCAGATGACGCCGCGGATAAAGCCACAAAG